>NW_028296504.1:0-250000 GCF_964197995.2 Scardinius erythrophthalmus | reverse complement strand
CGCCGTTTGGCGTCTGTCCGCGGCGCCCAGCAACGGCTCAGGACCGTGTTCAAAATCCTGCCGCGCAACAGAGCACCATTTAACCGACGTTACACAGATTTATATTAAATTTGCATGTATGTGTCTCATATCGTAGTTAATGTATGACTTCACCATGTGCTGCAATATACATTTAGTTTAATATTCATTTACAGAAATCAGAAAATTGCTGATGTTATCGGATTTTCAGGTGAGAGATGTAACGTTACTAGACGTGGCGCTGCGCGTCAGGTTTACGACCCCCTTTGTAGCCTATGGCAACGTACACAGTGATGACGTCGTTCGCTGGGCTCTCTAGTCAGTGGAAAAACAAACAGGTTCTGAGAAGGTTCGCAAGTTGAACCAACTTTGAACCAGCACCAGTTCCGAACCAGTTCTTTTTTGGTGGAAAAGGGGTATTCTTGATGTTTAACAATTACGTCTTTAGCACCTCTTTAATTGACGTCCAAACAATGTCCTGAAAAGACACATAAAAAAAACTTCATTCTGGCTCTTGTGAGGACGTCTTCTGGATGTCTAACAATTACGTCTGTATCACGTCTTTAATTGACGTCTAAACAATGTCCTTAAAAGACGTATAAAAAACTTTCATTCTGGCTCCTGTGAGGACGTCTTCTGGATGTCTAACAATTACGTCTGTAGCACGTCTATAATTTGTGTCTATACAATGTCCAGAAAAGACGTATAAAAAACTTTCATTCTGGCTCCTGTGAGAACATCTTCTGGATGTCTAACAATTACGTCTTTTAGACGTGTTCTAGACGACTTTTTGCTCGCTGGGTCAGCTCTATATTTCTTCACGCCCTGACGAAACTTACCAATTCACAAAATTAACAGAATGTATAGATGATACAAAAAATTGGATGACTAGTAATTTCCTACTACTTAATTCTGAAAAAACAGAGATTCAAATTATTGGACAAAAAACTTCCTCATGTAATAATCTAGAATACTGTCTAACACTTGATGGCTGCTCTGTCAAGTCTTCGTCGTCGGTTAGGAACCTGGGTGTGCTCTTTGATACCAATCTTTCATTTGAAAGTCACGTTTCTAGTATCTGTAAAACGCATTTTTTTCATCTTAAAAATATATCTAAATTACGTAATATGCTCTCATTGACAAATGCGGAACAATTAGTCCATGCGTTCATGACATCAAGGCTAGATTATTGTAATGCTATTATGGGTGGTTGCCCTGCACGCTTATTAAACAAATTACAGCTGGTCCAAAACGCAGCAGCTTGAGTTCTTACCAGAACCAGGAAGTATGACCATATTAGCCCAGCTCTGTCAACACTGCACTGGCTCCCTATTAAACATCGTATAAATGTTTAAATATTGCTGATTACTTACAAAGCACTAAATGGTTTAGCTCCGCAGTACTTGAGCGAGCTCTTAGCGCATTATAGTCCTTCACGTCTATTGCGATCTCAAAATTCTGGCCAGTTGATAAAAATCAACTGCTGGCGGTAGATCATTTTCCTATTTAGCACCAAATCTTTGGAACAGTCTTTCTAACATTGTCCAGGAAGCAGACACACTAGTCAGTTCAAAGCTAGACTAAAAACACATCTCTTTGACCTAGCATACACATAACATATTATAGACTTTTATAATTCAATGTTAGGCTGCATAGATTAGGTCAGCCGGAACCGGGAACACTTCCCATAAATCCTGATGTACTTGTTACATCATAAGAAGAATGGCGTCTACGCTAATATTAGTCTCTCGGTTTATCCCGAGGTTTACCGCAGTCTGCCGGATCAAGGCTGTATCCAGATCTGATGAATGACCTGTGCCTGGATGTGACGACACTGACTAAAAGTGAAAAAGCATAATATGAACCCTTTTAAGAACAGAAACTATATGTTTGACTATTATGACTATGGAAGAGGCCACATTCCCTTAGGGACCATTCGGTATTTATGGAAGGGGCCACCGGAGGAAAATAGGAGAGGGTCATGTCTTTTTATTCTTTGTTGAGGGGAGGGTCATCCAACTTTTTTTAGTCTAGGGGGAGGGTCACCCAACTTTTATATTCATGAAAACAGCAACATTTCAAAGTGGCTTGTTTGGTGCTATTTTTTTTCCATTTAGCTCCATGTTGATTTAGCGTTATCAGCCCCCCTTCGATATCAGATGGGTCTGACCCAACAAAAATCCAGTTTGGCGCTGTTTGACAGTGCGCGCGCACTTCAGTTCGCGCTTAGAAAAAGTGCATCATCAGAACAGAACGCCAATGAAATGTTTACCCGGCAAAGCTTTAAAGCATGAGCAAATGATGAACTTTTGTGATTGCGAATAAGTGCACAGTGTCCTGTGAGTGTAACTCTACCGCTGCATTAACATGTGTGACATGAATGTACGTCGAGTTTTACAGTATTGGGACTGAAGAGCCAGAACCGCGCTGATAGAATGTGCGCTGTATAGCGCGATACTATCATATTTTAGTTTCCATTCTTATTTTGTTTCCACGATGTGTAAGATGTAGGGCTACCACATCTTTATATGTGATATGTTTATACCACATCTATAAATTCGTTAAAATTGGGCAATTCCAGTGTTATGGACGTGACATTTGCAGTCAAAACTTGAAATATAAATTCTCAGAAAATGCATTTAATACCAATATTTTGAAACGTCTGAAAGGAGTCAAGACATTAGAAAAATATCAGTCTACACATGCATTTTATATTTAATATGAGGGAAATACACGTGACGTGACGCAAAATATTTTTTAGTAGCCTAATTCTATACATACACTGTGCAAACCAAAAGATATATACCCACCGGATTAATAAAGATCGGCCTCCACAGAACATAAAATATTATATATATATATATTTTTTTTTTGTGTTCGCATTTATGTAAAAAAAAAAAAAAATAAAAAAAATGTTACGGGCGTGACAGTTCTCCATTACGGACATGACTGATCTGAAAGCGAAATTTCACAGAGACCTCAAACAGAAAGCACAAAGCCTTTCTTTAAAGTGAATTTCGTTTTTTTATTAATTGTATCTTAATTTTAATCAATGTTTCATCTGGATTTAATGAACCGAAACTCAGCATAAGGTATGCTACTTGCCTCACAGACCTGCGAGATATTTTAAACAGGTTTAGATCAACCATTTAGGACACAGCCATAGTATTTTTTTGACGTCTTAGACCAAACAACTTTCCACTAATAAACGTAAAATTGAGCTTTTTTTTTACAACAGGCATATTAAAAAAGAGAAACAGACATAATATCTGTGCGCTTAAAGGAATAGTCACGCTTAAGCGTTTTCAACCGCATCTGCAGCATTCATTTTGAGTTATATCTCAGTTTGGGAAAGCAAACATCAGTCTGAGGTGACAGTTGTGCACTTACAGTGGACGTCTAAGGGGCAAATGTTCAATGTAACTGCATTTCTGTGCATTTAAAACTGCTTTTACAAACAGACATGACTCGAGCCACAGATGCTGTCCAAAAAGCTTATTGAAAGCTTGAAATGTCTACTTTTAAACAGAACAATTCAAAACGAAGGAAAACAGACTGCTTTCTGCTTATGAAATGTGCATTTCTCTCTGGCGCGTTCTGAGAAGATCGCGATGCATCGTCAACTTCATCTTTGCAGTCGACACAGAAAACACTTGTTTATTAATAAACAATTAAAATGTCTCCTTGCTATATTTGACATATTAGTAATCATTACTTTTGCCGGTTCTTTGTGACAGCTTTTAGATGCTTTATTGGCAGCGCCACCCACATGTTGAACGAGTCACACCGCACCGAAAACATGATTTTTTTCAAATATAAAATACGAACCGAATCGTAGGTTTGGTCTATCGTTACAGCCCTAGTAAGATGAGAAAGCAAGAGTTTAACGTTATGGTTAAAAAAAAAAGAGAAAAAAAAAACAAAAAAAAACAATGGCTATCTGAACATCTTTGCCAAGCGCAAACCAGTACAGAAGTAGGCTAATCAATAAATTATCGGTCATGCCTTTTTTCACAATCATTTTGGAGGGTCATAGAAAAATTTATTGCTGGCGAAGGGAGGGTCATGTCTTTTTTGACAACAGATCTCAAAACTCCTCCGGTGGCCCCAAAAATAAAAAACGAACAGTCCCTTATACTGTAAATCCCTTATACTCTATAAAAATTCTTAATTCTTTCAAAAATATATCACTTACTGAGAATGATCCAATGACATTCATAATGTTCCCAGTGTAGTCAAATTATCTTTTCTTAGAGACTAGAATGTCTATTTCCTCTCTTTTCCCTTCATGATGATGAAAAGGCAGATATTATCAACTTGATTGCAAAAATGTGTGGCTGAAGTGGATAAAATAATTAGTGTGCAGTTGTTATTGGTGTTCAATGAGTGAAAGAGAATGGATGATTACATTTTCGGCTTTTTTATGCCACATGGGCTTTTATGCTCAGGGGAAATAAAATGGTTCTCTCACTATTGAGGACATAATGAATAATGACAGAGCAAAAAGAGGATGGGGTGTTACAACTAGAGGATAAATACATGGGTTGGAAATATTTTGACTTTGGCTTAAAATATTAATACTGTTATAATCATGTTTTATGTGGAATGTTTATCATGAATGCTGGGGAAATTTGATTTTGATAAATTAATTGTGGTAAAAAGATTGCAACATTCATTTGTTGAGGACATAATTGTTTATTTAATGAAACAGTTATGAAAGCACAAAACCACTTTATTGAGGGGGTCAGATGAAAATCAAGAACTCATTTCATTGTAATATAAACAAAACTTTTAGTCAATAAGCATTTCAATATTTCCTTTCTGAATTGGATTTGGACATCAAATATTTCTTTGTATTTTTCTCAGGTTTAAGCAAAATAATGTAACATTTTGGAGTGAAGATACAGAGCAGCAGGCCATAACTGGAGGCCAGAATTGCAAAAATCTCCACGGCCACGGTGTATTTCCCCGGTGAGCTGACATACGCCGGCACAAATGCAATCCACACAGCACAGAAGATCAGCATGCTGAAAGTAATAAATTTAGCCTCATTGAAATTATCTGGGAGTTTTCGAGCAAAGAAGGCCAGAAGGAAGCAGACAGCTGCAAGCAGGCCGATGTAGCCCAACACCAGGGAGAAGGCCAATGGAGAGCCCACATCACACAAAAGAATAATCTGGGCAGTTTCACGAGTCATGAGCTTACGTGCGACGGGAGGTGCCAGACTCAGCCATGTGCAGCAAATCACCACTTGCACAGTTGTGCACAGGAAGATAATGCTACGCTGCTGTAGAGGGCCGAACCATTTCATTACATTAGTGCCAGGGAGAGTGGCTCTGAAAGCCATTAGTACCACCATAGTCTTCCCAAGGATGCAGGACAGACAGAGGGAGAATGCAATACCAAATACACTGTGTCGAAGCCCACAAGACCATGATGTGGGCTGCCCAATAAAGGCTAGTGCACACAAAAAACAAAGCCACAATGAGCAAAGAATGAGGAAACTGAGCTCGGAGTTGTTAGCTCTGACTAGTGGTGTGTGGCGTTTAAGGGCAAATATCAGAGCAACTGCAAGTGTGAAACAGGATCCCAGCAGAGCCACAGCTAGCAAAGTGATGCCCATGGTATCGTTGTAGGAAAGGAACTCCACCAGCTTCGGGATGCAGGTGTCTCGTCTAGTATTGGACCAGAACTCAGGCAGGCACTTTTCACATTCTAAGGCATCTGATAAATACAATTTTAATATAATCTTTCCTCTACTATAAAGATTTATTGTGCACAGTAGCAAAATACATTTTAAACAAATCTAAATTAGTTTAGTTAAACACAGAAACATCAGCAGGACAAGAGTTGATTTAGGATATACCTGTCTGATTGCTAAACTCCCCAGCTGCACAGACAATGCAGTCAAAGCAGCAGAGAGGAAAGTTTGGCCTGGTAGACTTTCTAGTGCCTGGAGGACAGCTAGTGCTGCAGACTGATATAGGGACCTGCAATTTAGAGAAAAGACAAACTACAAAGATACACATCATAAATGTATGCATAAGTATCCAGCAAATACAAAAGCTATGCAAGAAAGGAAACGAGTATTCAACATTGAATACTAAAACTTCTCAGTAAAAGTAAAAAAAAAAAAAAAGATAAATAAATAAATCACACTGGAGCATTACTTGTCTCTGGTTTCCATTCCAGATTATGTTTTTTTCTTCAATCACTAGTTTAGGCTGCATCGTTTCATCAAATCTCCCCACAGTGGCGTACCACACCTCTCCGTTGCCAATGAGCTGCCAGTTGATGAGATCATACATGGCCACAGGATCTCCATTGCCGTCAAACTTGGTCTCCTCACCAAAGTCATTAGTGAAGTGGATATGCTTTAAATAATGCAGGAGCTTCATGTTTATAAGTGATTGGATTAGACACAAAGAGTGAATAAAAGAAAGATAAAAGTAAACATGGAACAGTGGTAACATTTGTTAAACTTTATTATCTAAACTAGAGAACATTAATCTTAAGACACAAGCGTAAGTCAAACAGATATAAAAGTTGTGCATTTTACCTGCCATGGCTGTATGCTGCTGGAGTTGGGGCACAATCCCCCAGCAAAAGGTCCGTTGCCTGGTTCACAGTGCAACATTGAATCCAGAGCATGTGCAATGGCGTACACTGCCTTATAAACATTATAAGAGATTCTCAGCTGAGATACATCTGAGTAGATGTTACCTGTACTGGCAAGTACTTCAGAGCCATTACAGGGGGGTCTAATAGAGGAGCTCTTATTGACTGTACCTAGAGAGCACTTAAACATCTCTTGCCAAAACTGCAGAACAAATGGGTCCTGTGGATATTTCGAGGGATGTAACCGTAGCAGGAAAGGCTGCAGGCCGGGTATATCCGCCCTGCGGATGGCAAAGCCCATGGAGCCCTGCAGGATGGAGTGGAATTCAGGAGTGGAGAGGACTGCTGCTGTGATCCAGGCCTCGCTGGCCAACCATTGAATACCAGTGAGGTTTTGCCGAAGAGCCTCCCAAAAGAGAGCTCTTGCATCTTGCTCTAGAGCAAAGACCAGTACCACACGGGTTCCTGACTCAGGGATCCTCTTTAAAATCCTGGACATCTCTGTTTGGTCATGGTTTTTGGGGATTTTTTCATAAAAAGCAATACATGCACCTAGTTTGGTTACCTCATCATTAAAAAGTTGAGCACCACCACGGCCATAAGCATCATCCCCTGCAAATGTGCCTAACCAGCTCCAACCGAAGTGTTGCACCAGCTGTGCCAGAGCATCCACTTGGAAAAGGTCACTGGGCATAGTCCTTAGAAATGCAGGAAACTCTAGTTTATTACTGAGACATGCACAGCTTGAGAAATAGCTTACCTAGGAAAAGGAGAGGACATGAGATCGGAGAGCATAGTATACATGACTGAAAAACATGAATGTACCTCTGTATGCACATTAAAACTGCACAGCTCACCTGTGGAACATGAAAAACACCCAGAAAGTGTGCAACCTCTAGGGATAATGTGGATCCTCCATCACCAATGACAACAGGCACCCTGCCTCTGCACTCTGGTTTTCCTATGCCCTCTTCATTTCCATTCATTAGGGCCAAGGCTGTGCGGAGGGCATGGAAAGGGGTACTGCATGAATCATAAATCTGATAACCCAGAGTTAAGTTGGCTAGGAGTATTTTATCTCTGTTGATCTCCTCTATGGCAAAAACCATTGTCTGCATCCATCTAAAGGTTCGGAAATTAAACCTTTTTGGGACAAAGCGCATTAAATTATCAACAAAATTGCATTTTTTTATGTTTATAACATTGCTACAGTAAATGGCTATTGCAAAACTGCTCAACAATATACTTAATAAATGAGAGAGAGAATGCCAGTCTGAAAATTAATTAAGAAGCAAAGGGGAAAAAAAGAAAACAATTTCAAAATATTAAGCATAAATGCAGTATTGTAATATTTAAGGATAAGACTCTATTTACTGACTGACCCAAAGCACTGCGTAGAATGTGTCTCTGCAGTAAAAGATGGAGGATATTCCAGCACAGTATCGTGTAGCGAGAAGAGGGCACCGAACATGATGTCCCCTTCACTGGTTAGCACAGGCAGGTCTGAGTTGCTGCGCATGAGTCGACAGATCTGAAGGAACTGTGAAGAGATCAAAGTGCTGAGGAACAACACTGTCACACAAACATACACACTACTATATGCCATTCTTTCTCTGTACACTTCACTGCTTGAACCAAATTAAACACCACTTTGAAGCTTCATTGCACACACAGAGGGGTTTCCTACATGATATGATTCCAATATAATTTACAAATACATGAACACACATTCTAGCTTACTCTCGCTAACATAGTTCACACAAGATTCACCTATGCCCACCTTTATACTGTACTCAGAAGCAACCCCAAATAAACTTGCATAAACCATACACATTCCCTGAGGGAATGTCTTCGTACATGAACAGAACATCACAGAAATAGATCATTTTTATACAATCTTATATATATATATATATATATATATATATATATATATATATATATATATATATATATATATTAGATTATATAATTATATATTATATGTTTTCTGCAAAATTATATGGCTAGTAAACTAAATAATTAATCTCACAAAAGTATTACTAAGTATAACTACTTTGGAAGGAAAAAGACCAAATTGCAGAACCAAATTACATGCTACAAAGGGCATATATATCACATCATATATATGCTTTTAGTAACACTTTCTATGAAGCCTGTATTTATTATGCATTATAAGGGTATTCTTGATGCATTATAATGCATGCATAACATTTAGAGTGTGCATGGAAGACATGCAAAATGGATATATGGTGCCGCTGTGGCTACAGGACAACTAAACTTTTGAAAGAGCACCTCAAGGTCATTCACTGGGAATACTGGCTTGACAAGAACCACCCTCTCACACATTCTTGGCTGCCTTTTACACAGAGGTGGGTAGTAACGAAGTACATTTACTTCGTTACATTTACTTGAGTAGTTTTTTGGAAAAATTGTACTTTTAAGAGTAGATTTGAATGTGGGTACTTATTACTTTTACTCGAGTACATTTCTAATGAAAAAACGGTACTTTTACTTCGTTACGTTGGGCGACATTCCTCTCGTTACTTTATTTTAATGCAATATGTGTTGTTAAATGCGTAAGTGCGATGTATCTTTTTTCTGGGCTTGAGCGATGCTCAATTCACAAATGAATCACTCTTTTGAGTCGATTCTGTTCAAAGACTTCATCAAACAAGTTGACAGATCTGTCTAAATCGGTTCGCGAATCAGTTTGAATGAACTGTTCAGTTCCTGCACGCACTGAATCATCTGAAGCCCTTTCAATTCACACTCGACTCGGAGTCGTAACAGGAAGATTTAAGCACATCAAGAGCGTTAGATGAAGTGGACGTGGACCTACAGTACAGTCAAGTGAGAGCAAATCTGCAAATGCATCATATATTTGCCAGCGATGAAGATCTTTATTAGTTGAACATCTTCGTAAGCTGTCTGTGAATGAATGATTCCACAGGACGATATTTTCGATTTCATTTCACTCAGGTAATACATTTTACAACCAAACAGATTATTACGCCATGATAGCACTTCTAGAAAGTATGACATTACCCGTTTTTTGGACATATACATTAATTTATACATTAAATAATCTACCATTGCCCACAGTTTATGAACACCCGCCATCCCGCGGTAGTTTGTGTGTATTGTTGCGCAGTGGCGTGCGAACTCGACTTGAAAACAAATGCCTTTAATTGCCTGCCGTAGACACAGTTAACCAGTTTAAACATGCTTGCAGAAATATACATTTGATTATATTTTGGAGAACCGACAGAAGAAGATTCGTCGATGTACTTTTTTTTTTGTGTGTGTTCAGATATTCAGTAGCAGTCATGAGCGCGAGCACATGTGAAGAGTTTTAACTCTTTCTTCTCTGTGTCAGTTGCATGCCTTTGAATGCAACACTCTACAGATTCACTTTATTTCAACATTGTCTACTAATCCAAATGTAGTTGTATAAGTTATATTACTATTATACAAACCAAAGGACAGGCAATGATTTTCTTTTTCGGGCTACAGATGGGAGAAAATGCTTTTTGTTGCAAAGAGAGCCAGACAGTCTACTTATGAAAATAATAGTCATTTAAATAAAAATAAAAAATTGAAATAATATAATTTTATATATATGACGACTTCAGATGCAAAAGCCTCTAAGTACCATCTGAAATTTTCTTCTAAAAGAGCATTTTTATCAAGCTTGTACGTTTATGTTCAGTTATTTCACTTAAATGACAATGAAAAGTACCTATTAATTGTCATTAAAGTGAAATTACTGTACTTAAATATACAAGCTTTATAAAAATGCTTGTTTTAGAAGAAAGTTTCAGATGGCACTCAGAAGCTTTTGCATCTGAAGTCTTCTTCATATATATATATATATATATATATAATCCGAAGTAAGTTACTCGCTACTTGAGTAGTTTTTTCATTGGATACTTTTTTACTCTTACTCAAGTAACTATTAAGATTATTACTTTTACTTTTACTTTGAGTAAATATTTCTATAAGTACTTGTACTTTTACTTGAGTACAGTTTTTGGGTACTCTACCCACCTCTGCTTTTACATGACATTAGAAAATACAACTTACATGAACGTGGTTAACACGACTGTAAAAGAGCATATATTTGTGCACCTCAAACTGTATATAACTGTTTATATTGTATACATAAATGTATCTTTGCTTATCATTTTTAGGACAAAAACAAAAATAACCAATCAGCTGGACATAAATAAAAATAACAGTTAGCTGCACATAGACTTTAACACTTCTAAATATCAATTGAAATTTTTTGTTAAAATGGGATTGACCTTCTGATTTCTAGTTTCTTTTTGTATATACAAATAGCTACCTATTAAATCTACATGATTTTTCCTATATTACTGCATAGGTATTAGATTTGGTAAAACCTTGTAATTTTACCGTTTTTATGAATTAAACATTATTTGCATTGTGAATGTACTGTTCCTTTGTACTTTCCCTCACAACTTTGATTTTACCTTAAGGGAAATCTCTTATAACCACTTCATGATATCTTATGGCTGTTTAAAGGAAGACTGAACTTTTGTTATTTTGCTTAAAGCAGACAAAGACCACTTACAATTATTATGACCACATTATAAAGCTTTTTATATGTTCAAAAGAAGACTTTATTTTTGTAAAATATTACAAAAATATTTCTGTTATAAGGCATTATGCATGTATTATAATTTATTAAAAATACAGGCTTCATAGAAAGTGTTACCATGCTTTTTTTTTTACATGGTAGTTTAAAGCCCACCGTTTCGATAGATCTGCTGAATAGCTCATTACAGGTTCTTCTACAGCATTTGGAGGCATGTTATCACAATTACTGCTATGAGCTATGTTCAAACAAAAGGGTATACTATGTGTACCTCCAGGCCATAGTTTTCATTGTCTTCACACTAATATTACCAAGAGACTGCCAGTGCTGTATGCAATGAGCACCTATGATGAGCTCTCCCAGGATCAATTTAGCACTTGAGATTATTGTAAACTGCTATAGTGTTGGCTGTTACAGAGAGTAAACTTGAAATGGTTAATGAAAGATAGTAGGATATTATGTTTGTGTATGTGTACCTGCTAAATAAAATTTGGGGGACAATATTGTACCATGCAGTGAGCTATATCTGACAAAACCTCCTTTGGTGGACATCCGACACCTTGCTTGTTTAGGAGAAAGAACCACCGGTGCTTAAGAGGATATAGTTCTCGCCGTGGAGCGTCGGTCAGAACTTAGGACAGGAGGCAGGAATAAGTTTGAACACTTTACTGAAGTGTCTTCAGCAGCACACACAGACACACATTAGATGGCAATGATTCCAATTTTATATTATAGGTGCAGATTTAGATGCCTCACTGCTTATATTGATGGAAATGGTGGGTCATATACATTATATACTAGAGTGTATGTGTGTGACTGCAAATAAACAATACATTTTACATAAACACATTATTAATGAAGTCTATCGGCCCAACATCATATCTAGCACAAAACAACAGCTTAACTAGGCGAATCATAACTTATAAGTTACTATTTCTTAACATGTTAATTTGTACAGAACAAATAATATATATCTGTTTCATTAATACAAAAGCAGCACTTAAATAATTTACAAACAACGTGCATAAGCATTCTACAATGACGTTCATCATTTGCTAATTACACGGCATAACTCATCATTACTCTCGAATGGATTTATGACCCAACTACTTGAATATTTCTAGATATTCACATATATAATCGATCTTAAGCAAGTAAGGAATAAATGAAGCTCACTTTTCTCAAATGAACGCACACAGTTATTGATAATCAACACAAACACTGCACCACGACTTTTGGAACAGTATTCCCATGGAGAGCACAGCTGTTTTTTTATCATGCGCATTTCTCGTGCACAATCACTTCCGCCGCATCCGCCAATGGCCACTAGATGGTGCCTTTGCGCTACCTTTGTAACATTGCTAGTACCAGGATGGACCCGCTTTGCCTTCAAAACAGCTTCATTTCTTTGTGACATAGATTCAACAAGGTGCTGAAAACATTCCTCAGAGATTTTGTATGGTGGCCCAGTAGTGCACAACACAACGGAATTCAAAAAGCAAACATAATTTCACAACACAACGGAAACAAGCCACAACACAGCGCAAAAAAAACGCAACACAACGGAAACAAGCCACAACACGATGAAATAACCACAACACAACGAAATAGCCACAAATATTAAATATTAAAATATCATAAATATTAAAATGTATGTTTAATTTTAGTGTTGTTAAACACTTTAACACAATATTTGTCCAGTGCAGTAGATTTTGTCTTGCAACAAAAGTGCTACACGTAAGCTGCTTGTATTACCTCAAAAAGAGTTTCAAAAAATAAATGAATTGCTTTACAAGCAGCCTACAATTACTTTTGTATGTCAATTGATGTAAATTCCTGTTAATCTGTCTTTTTTACAGCAATTACACACGTCTCTATGCACCAATAATAATCGAAAGTGACTCGGAAGCGTCCGATGAGAGCAGACAACATGTTCAAGAAGAAAGGTACTTCATTTATGAATTATTCTGTCTCAATGTCATGTTCCTAAATTTATTGACTTTTTTTATTTTTTTTTTATTATTATTATTTTGCTTAGCTTAATCAAAACCTCTTTATTTATTAAAACACAGATGTATTAACTTCTGCAGACATTGTGTCAGATCTCTCATTGAAGATAATAAAAACATCTTGCAGCAGATTCAACATAAATAGAGCCAATGTTTGGGATGGAGCAATTCGTGGATTCAGACGTGCATCATACAACCCGTTACACGACATGCTTGTTAAATTCACAGATGACGAAGGCACAACTGAAGATGCAGTGGACACAGGTGGTCCAAAACGTGAGTTTCTAACCCTCCTAATGGACTGTTTAAGGACACGGAGAATCTTTGATGGTCCAGAAAATAGGAGATTTCTCAGTGAACAGTGCAGGTAAATTATTTACTTAAATCTACTTTTTATCTGCCCTGTTCATAATTGTCTTGTTTTATACTAACTGGACAAAAACTATTTACTATAGCTGCCAGAGAAGATGAATACTTCCTTGCGGGGCAGATGATTGCAGTTTCTATTGTTCACGGTGGTCCAGGTCCTTGCTTCCTCTCAGATATGCTATACAATCACCTCACTGGGAGGGTTGACATTTATGGAACAGTTGAAGATATAACAGATGAGACCATGAAGGCAGCTTTACTTGAGGTGCATTAAATTTTTATTTAAGCTCATTTTAACATTGTGTGTGTGTGTGTGTGTGTGTGTGTGTGTGTGTGTGTGTGTGTGTGTGTGTGTGTGTTGGTTTAAGGATTAACAGTTACAATATTTTTTTGGTATTTGCTTTAAGAAAAATTTATTAGAATTTAATTGCTCCTTTTGAATATTTTGAATGTGTCCTATTTACCATCTAGTGCAGCATCTTTGGATGAATTACACATGCTCATGGATAAGTATGCCAGCTTGCTGCAGACTGCTGGATGTTTCGATTACCCACAAAGTGTAGAAGAAAACATTGTTAAGGATTTCATACAGTGGTACATAATTTACAGAAACCAATACTCAGTACAAAGGTAAGTTGGTTCCTAATTTGAGAGCATATTATCATTATCATTATTATCATTACTTTGTTTTGCTTCCAGATTTAGCGATGGTCTTTCCACCCTGGATGTCATCCATGCCCTGGAACAACATCCAAGTATATTCAGACCCTACATGTGCTATAGTGTTGAGAAACTAACACCTGAATCACTGGAGGCTGTCTTCAGGGCTCAGCTCAGTGAAGTTGGTAGCACCAGACAACAAGAAGAAACAAGGATTTTAGGATACTGGAGAGACTATCTGTTTGACACTGGAGGTAAAGGATTGAACATCATATTTTATTGTTGTTTTGTACATATTTCATAATATTCCATTGCTTTTTTTTTTTCTTTTCTTTTTTTTTTTCAGAACAAGAAACCGGAATCTCCCTCCAGGACATCCTGATGTTTGCTACAGGACTGGATTCACTGCCTCCTTCAACAATTGTGCCTCAGCCCCAACTGACTTTTGAGAGGACTTCTAAATTCCGCATTGCCAGCACATGTGCACAATCAAATTGCCAATGTCCAAAAGCTATGAAGAGTTAAAAAAAGTTCAAAAAAGACTTTGGTATCCAAAACTCACCTGGTTTTGGATTGCACTGAGTAGAACAATGTAAAATGTTAAAGGGATAGTTCACCCAAAAATGAAAACGGTCATTTACTCACCCTCATGTTCCAAACCGGTACTATGGAAGTCAGTGGGCACTGTCAAGTCTCTGGTTATCAACATTCTAAAAAAAATATATCATCTTCTGTGTTCAACACAAGAAAGAAACTCATACAGGTTTGGAACCAGAGAGTGAGTAAATGACCATTTTCATTTTTGGGTGAACTCTCCCTTTATAATTTTCTTTTATTTGGAACAATTGTTTCTGAACTAACCAGAGTTTAAATGTGGGTCATGTTTTTTAAAGTTATATAGTTCTCCACACCAGTCTCCCAGGTGTGAGGTGTAGTCAGATTGCTTTGAGCGCGCAGTTCTTCAAAGTTTGCCTGAAGCAGTTCATCTCCACATGTACTAAGAGTAGGTTCAATGAAAAACTGGTTCAAGTCTTCCTCTGAGACATGAAATCCGCATTCTCTCCCATTAAACCTTTAAGTAAAAGAGGAAAAAGTTTGGTGTGAAAACTAAAGGTAATAGTAACTACTACTAAAGGTAAAGTGATAAAGGCTAATTTGTATTTAATTATAAATTCTACCTTTTCCCCAAAATAAAACTGTCTACTAAACCTCGTCAATCCAAAGTTGAATGACTTTCCTCTGTGGAATAGAATGTTAGTGTAACGAAGCACCGGACTCAGTGGGATCCATTTGCAGCTTTTATTAAGAATAGTCGTACAGGCAGGGTCAATAACAGCAAACAGAGCAATGGAGAGAAAACAGAGAATATCCAGGAAACAGGCAGAGGTCAGGGCAGGCAGCAATAACCAGAGTCCAAAACACAATCCGAGTCAGGCCAGGCAGAGATATAATCAGGAAACGGGTAAACAGTCCAAAGTCAGAATCCAGAAAACAACACACGGGGAATAACGCTCAGTAGTGATGGCCGAGGCAAATCAAGACTTCGCAGAGATGCTGTGTGTGGAAGTGGTTTATATGTGTGTGTGTGAATGAGGTGCAGGTGTGTTGCGTAATCAGTCCCAGGTAAGAGGCAAATGACGCCGGGGTCTTCCACGAGGTCGAGGGGCCGGTTTCTCCGGGTGCATCCGGTGAAACTCCTCAGTGAGTGTGGGGTCCAGGATATCCCCTGAATTGACCCAGGATTGCTCCTCCGGACCGAACCCCTCCCAGTCCACCAGATACTGTAGAATATTACCCCGACGTCTGGAGTCAAGCAACTTGTGCACACGATACGCCTCTTCACCGTCGACCAAGATAGGTGGGGGGGTCTGAGAGGCGGCTCCCTCCTCCGGCTCTCCTCTCGGACCACCAGCAGGTTTCAGTAGAGAAACATGAAAAGTAGGAGAAATGCGATAATTAGAGGGCAGACCTAATCGAAATGATACAGGAGATATTTGTTTAATAATTTGGAACGGACCAACATACCTGGGACTGAGTTTGCGGCATGGAAGTCGTCTCAGATCTCTGGTGGAGAGCCAAACCCATTGGCCGGTATTCTGGAGCTGGACGGCGACGACGGTTGGCCTGTTGAGCTTGTCGCCGGACTGCATGTGGTAAGTGGGTATGAGCTTGATCCCAAACCTCTTCGCTCTTCTGGTAGTAGTAGTAGTAGTAGTAGCTTTATTGTCACCAGTCACAAGTACCAGCGAAATTAGCCATCAACCTGTCCATACAAAACATACATACAATATGACAAGGGGGTAGACAGGACAGGAAGACAGAGCATTGAGGAAAAAAAATACAGCATAACATGAGGAGAGGTGAGGAGAAAAAAAGGCAACCCCCAGACTATGCTCTTGTAAGGAGTACAGTTTGGGAACAGTAAAAAACACCTCAGCAACATTTGCACATAATCAGTACACAACATGAACACACAAGACTTGCAACAGGGGAGGGGAGTGGGGGATGGAGGTAACCCAGCACAGGCAAGCAGCCATCCGGTCCTGCAGCCATTCTCGGCGCTGGTCACAGACCCGCCTGTCAGACTGGTGGTGCAAAGCGTCGAAGGCGAGGGATTGGGGGTGGGGGGGTGATTGCATATCTGTATATATGTAAGAGTACGTGTATGTGTAGGGCTGGAGAGTCGCTACGCCTGGCATCCTAATCTAGGTGCCTCAGTCCGCAGGATGTCATAGCGATACACAGCAGTTGCCATGGAGACAACCTTGGTCAGGTCCCAGACAGAGTCAACAATCAGCAGGTGTCTATAGGGAGTGGGGGAAGGAACGCAAGAGCGTCTTGCTGCAGTGCTCTTCCGGAGGAGTGGATGTTCCAACAGCAGGCCTCGGCCAAGGCCACTGCTGATAGAGGGGGGCCGAAAGCAGATAAGATTGGGGTTGTTTGGTCTCTGGACGAGTAGCCGCATTCCAATTTACACAGCTCCTGGTCCATCTTGGTCTTCGAGACGATCCACTTTCCTTTCCAAAGCTGTGAGCTTCTCCATGATGTTATCCATATAGTGGTTCATATTCACAGTCTGAGTGCTGACAGCTCTGCCCACTGCTTCAATCATCACGGGCAGCCTTGTGGGGTTTTGGACAGCTGTCACCGTCTTCTTAATTCCTCGATAACCCAGGGCAATGCCTAATCCAAACAGCAGAAAACCTGTTATCATGGTTCCGAATAGGTAGATATCTTCAATGTCCTCCACGGAAAGAGCCGCCAGACACACGACCCGCCACCTCTCCCACGCGTCCATCGTGTAGCCAGCTGCGAACGTTCCGGCAGGGCAGTTAGGTTCCCCCGAACCCAAGCTTCTCGTCGAGAAGATGGTGTCAATTGCGTTGAGAGACCAGTTGATCAAATCCATAATTTCTTAGTTTGTAGAGCAGTGTAGAGAGAGTCTCTCAAAGTACATACAAGACAGTAGACGAGACGAGAGCAGCAAAGCAGGGGAGATAAGGGACAGGAGGGGAAGAAAATGCGACCGCCTTCGTTGAGAGCCAAAGAGAAGACTTATATTCTGTAACCATTCAGTGACGGAAGGAAGTTCAGTGGGTTCGCCGGACCAGGGAAACAGAGGAGGTTGGAAGCCCAGGATGCATTTAAAAGGAGTAATACCCGTGGCAGGTTTGATCAGGGAGTTTTGGGCGTATTCGGCCCAAAATAGGTATCTGCTCCACTCGGATTGTTGCTGTTGGCAGTATGACCGAAGGAAGCGGATGACATCTTGGTTTAAGCGTTCTGTTTGGCCGTTAGACTGAGGGTGATAACCGGAGGTAAGACTGATATTCACATTGAGATGTTTGAAGAATGCGGCCCAGACCCTGGAGGTAAACTGAGGTCCCCGGTCAGAAACTATATCTTCCGGTAAGCCATAAAATCAGAATACTTGATTACAGAGAAGTTCTGCTGTTTCGAGTGCTGTAGGTAATTTGGTCAGTGGTACTAAATGGCAGGTTTTAGAGAAACGATCAACGATGGTGAGTATGGTGGTATGTCCTTGGGAGTTGGGTAGATCTGTAATGAAATCGATGGCAATATGAGACCGGGGCGTTGAGGTGTTAGAAGTGGGTTTAGAAGACCAGCTGGAAGTTCTCTGAGAGATTTGGAGGTGTTGCAGTTAGAGCAGTTCTGAACATATTTGATGGTGTCGGAGAGCAGAGATGGCCACCAGAAACGATTTTGGAGCAGATGAATGGTGGCAGTAATTCCAGGATGACCGGAGCTAGGGGTGGAGTGTACTAGATCAAGGAGTCGAGGACGTAATTGATCTGGGACGAAGAGGAGGTTCGCTGGACATTCTGCGGGGGTTGGAACTTGTTGATTGGCTTGTTGAATTTCAGTGATGATGTCCCATTGTACAGGAGCTACCAGCAGGTTCTCGTGAATGATGTTCTCCTGAGGGGAAACTTGGACGGTTTCTTCGGTTTGACGAGAGAGAGCGTCGGCTTTGATATTCTTGGTGCCTGGTCGATATGTTACCGTGAAGTTAAATCTTGTAAAGAACAGTGCCCACCGGACTTGACGAGGATTTAGTCGTTTGGCTGATCGTAGGTACTCGAGGTTCTTGTGATCGGTGAGAATGACAAACGGTTGACTCGCTCCCTCCAACCAGTGGCGCCACTCCTCTAGAGCTAACTTCATGGCTAAAAGCTCTCTATTGCCCACGTCGTAGTTGCGTTCCGCTGGAGAGAGTTTGCGGGAAAACTATGCACAGGGGTACATCTTGGCTGGATTACCTTGTCGTTGTGATAGTATGGCTCCAACTCCTGTGTTGGAAGCATCCACCTCAACAATGAATTGATGATCGGGATCTGGGTGACGTAGAATGGGAGCTGTTGTGAATCTGGTTTTCAGTTCATGGAATGCTTGATGTGCTTCTGTGGACCAGTTCAACCGGGTAGTGTGTCGTTTGGTCATGGCAGTTAAAGGGGTGGCTATGAGGCTGAAGTGTCTTATGAATCGCCTGTAGAAGTTTGCAAACCCTAGGAACCGTTGGAGTTCTTTGATGGTTTGGGGTAGTGGCCACTCCAGAACTCCCTTTACCTTCTTTTCATCCATGGCTACCCCCTCTTGACTAATAATGTATCCCAGGAAGGATATGCTTGTTTGATGGAACTCACATTTTTCCACTTTGGTGTACAGTTGATACTGCAAAAGGCATTGTAAGACCAACCTGACCTAACGGATGTGCTCCTCCATAGAGTTTGAGTAAATGAGAATGTCGTCAATGTACACGATTACCCATTTATCCAGCATGTCCCGGAAGATGTCGTTCATGAATGACTGGAAGACTGAAGGACTGTTAGCTAGGCCAAAGGGCATAACCAAGTATTAGTAGTGCCCACTAGTGGTTGAAAATGCAGTTTTCCACTCGTCACCCTCGCAGATACGAATCAAATTGTAAGCGTTGCGTAGATCCAGTTTGGTGTAATACTTGGCTTGACGGAGTTGTTCTAGTGCGGCTGGAACAAGAGGTAGTGGATATCTGAACTTGATGGTGTTTTCATTTTATCCCTGGTAGTCAATACAGGGTCGTAATCCCCCGTCCTTCTTTTTCACGAAGAAGAAACCAGCGGCTGCTGGTGATGTGGAGGGTCTGATGAAACCCTTCGCTAGCTCTTCTTCAATACAGCGTTTCATAGCTTCGGATTCGGGTTGGGATAGAGGAAATATCCTACCCTTTGGAGGTGTGGTACCGGGGAGGAGGTCTATGGCACAGTCAGTTGGTCGATGTTCAGGAAGTTGAGATGCTTTTTTCTTGCTGAAGGCTTCGGAGAGATCGGCATACTCGGGTGGCAAATCTACTATTTCTGGATCGGGTGTGGAGACATCTGGAACTTGACAGGGAACACAAGTGACTTTGGACAGACAGCGGTTTTGACAATTGGTATCCCATTGAATAATCTGACCTTCTCTCCAGGAGATGTGAGGATTGTGAGTAGATAACCAGGGAAAACCGAGAATGATGGAGTGATGAGGAGAATGGATGACATAGAATTTGATAGACTCAGAGTGCAGGGATCCAATGTACATTTTAACTTCTTCAGTGATACGGTGAATTCTTCCTTCTCCAAGGGGTCGCCCGTCTAGCGCCTCCACTGTTAGGGAGGAATTACAGGGATTCAGTTTCAGTTTATGCTGTACGGCAAATTTGTGAGATATGAAATTGCCAGCAGCTCCAGAGTCTATTAAGGCAGTGGTAGAGATATCATTACCCTGAACATGCAGACAAACAAGCAAAGTGAAACTGGAAATTCTTGTGTGAGACCTGGTATCTGGACTCACCGATTGAGAATTGGATGAAGGTCGAATTGGGCAGGAAGACTTCATGTGTCCAGATTGACCACAGTACAAACATAGATGGTTTTGTATCCGGCGTTCGCGTTCTTTAGGCGTGAGATGAGTAAATCCTATTTGCATCGGTTCATGAGCAGTGGTTTCTTGAAAGTAGCGAGGTTGAGTGCGAGTGAATCGCCGAGAGCGCATGAGATTGTCAACTTGAATGGCAAGATCGATATATTCGTTCAGACTTTTACCTTCATCTCGGCAGGCTAACTCAGATTGAAGTTCCACAGTTAATCGCTTTCTGAAGAGGGTTTTTAATGTATCTTCCACCCAGTTAGTTTGAGCGGCGAGTGTGCGGAAGGTTAGTGCATATTCAGCCGCTGTTTTACTCCCCTGGGAGAGATGTAACAATTGTTCACCAGCACTTCCCTTCTCAGTGGAGTGTTCAAAAACATTACGAAACTGTTGGAGGAAATCACTGAAAGATGTAAATGGAGACCCGTCTGATCTCCAGACAGCAGTAGCCCACTCTAGCGCTCTTTCCGTGAGAAGTGAACAATCGAATGCAATTCGGCTGGAATCATCAGGGTAGAGAGATGATGAAAAAAAAACTTTGCTTTTTGTGGGTGTGCCGTCAAATTTCTCAGGAAATGCTAGTCGAGGGTAGGTTACTCACGTTAGGTGGAGAAGCATCTTGAGATTGCACAGGAGGGACGTTAGCCGCTAATGCCCGAAGATCTTGTAGTCCTTTGACAAGTTCCTCAGTAAGCGTTGTCAGATGGTTCAGCTGGTGATGATGCAACACGAGTTGTGAGGCTTGGGCTGACAGCTCCGTAGACAATTGCATGACCGCTGCTGGATAGGTTGCTGGCGAAGTCTTCTGTAATGAAGCACCGGACTCAGTGGGATCCATTTGCAGCTTTTATTAAGAATAGTCGTAAAGGCAGGGTCAATAACAGCAAACAGAGCAATGGAGAGAAAACAGAGAATATCCAGGAAACAGGCAGAGGTCAGGGCAGGCAGCAATAATCAGAGTCCAAAACACAATCCGAGTCAGGCCAGGCAGAGATAAAATCAGGAAACGGGTAAACAGTCCAAAGTCAGAATCCAGAAAACAACACACGGGGAATAGCGCTTAGTAGTGATGGCCGAGGCAAATCAAGACTTCGCAGAGATGCTGTGTGTGGAAGTGGTTTATATGTGTGTGTGTGTATGAGGTGCAGGTGTATTGCGCAATCAGTCCCAGGTAAGAGGCATGATGGGAATTTGAGTTTGTGAGAGAGTGGTTAATATTCCGGAGACGGATCCCTCTGGTGGTGCGGAGGAGGCGGTATGGGAACCACTGTTACAGTTAACAATTAGCCACAATCTCCTTTCAGTTTAATTTTACAAAATAACACTGAATGAAAGTAAACGGTGAGTGAGACTAACATTGTGATATATATATATATATATATATATATATATATATATATATATATATATATATATGTATATATATATATATACTGTATATATATATATATATATATCTCTTTTTTTGTTATATGGAAGTAAGCCATATGGGTTTGGAACAACATTATGGTGAGTTTGAAGTTGTGTGTTAAATATAATTTTAACAATTCCATTACAAAAATGCAAATAAGCTAAATATTTAATATAGTCATATACTGACCTGTGTGGAAGAGCGTACATTGCATCTGGTTTACCAGAAGGACAGCGAGACTGTTTAACTGCCCTAATGGTATGAGTGTTCCAAATTTCTTTGTATTCATTACGGTCCATCTGTAGCACACTTAAAAACACAAAACGCACCAAGCATATGTGCTCGTGACTGCCATTAAAGAGTTGCCTCTCTTTCAAGTCATTCAGAAGATCCATCCAGAACTGAGACCTGTGTAAATAAACCAACAATATCAACATCCCTTTTAGACGTTTAGGCCCGGTTTCACAGACAGACCTTAGAATAAGCCAGGATTAGGCCTTAGTTCACTTAGGGCATTTAAGTAGCTTTTATAAACACGTCCCAGAAAAAAAACATTACTGGTGTGCATCTTGTGACAAAACAATGGCACTGACATATTTTAAGATACGTCAGTGCAAGTTGCTCTCATTTAAAACAGCTCAAACATGCATTTTAGTCTAGGACAAGCCTTGTCTGTGAAGCTGGGCATCAATTTAATAGGCTATTTTCTAACGTGTAATTGCACATTAAATTCAAACTAAATTAAAATTCAGCAAGAAAAGATATTAAATAAAACGTACTCGGTTACCTAACGTAACCTCAGTTCTCTCTAGAAGAGGTTCTCTCGTATTGCGTAAGTTTCTTACGCTATGGGTAAAGTCATCTTTTCTCGAGATCTGAAGCCAAATTTTGTATTTATTGTCAACGCAGTGCAGCAGCCAGCAGACCATAGCAGGCTGCATAAGCGTGCTCATTGGCTGTCCTGCGGCAACTGCAGCAGCCTACCGGTGAGCCCTGCGTGATGTCACGCCCACGCTTCGCGCCCTCCACGCGTCATAGCCTGCCAGAATGGGTGTGGCTTAGCGTATATAAGGAAGGGCTCAACAGGCTGAACTCTGGTTTTCATTGACTGAAGCGAATAAGCTCGTGGCGCGAGCACGACAGGTTATGCAATACTCGTTCCCTCTTCTAGAGAGAACCGAGGTTACGTTAGGTAACCGAGTACGTTCTCTTATGAGAGGTTCTCTCGTATTGCGTAAGTTGCTTACGCTACGGGAACCCCTTGTCAACGCCGTGCGCGCCGAGCATCCACTGCATGAGTCCCAGGGAAAGCCCGGGGAACACAAAAAATGTGGGAAACAGACGGCCAGCAACGCGGGCCAGCACATGTAATAATCACTTCATAGGAATACAGAGCGGCTCCGCCGGTCTATGTATAAACGTGTGGAGAACAGGTGGCCAGCAACGCGGGCCGGCACAAGTACATAAGCACATCATAGGGAAATACAGAGCGGCTCCGCTGGTCTATGTATAGAGAATATCACCCCTTTGTGCAGCTCAACCAGAAGAGCTAGTAGTCACGTGAGAGTAGCCTGCACATGAACAACTGGGCAGAACATACACATCACCTAGACTGATAAAAGTTTAGCCTGCAAGACGGGAACTTACAGGTTATAAAACCTAACGAATGTAGAGGGGGAGGCCCAGCCTGCCACCATACAAATGTCGTGAATAGAAATCCCGCTGGACCAAGCCCACGACGAAGCCATGCCTCTAGTGGAATGGGCCCTGATGCCCATAGGGCACTGCAGGTCTTTGGACGCATAAGCTGCTGCGATAGCGTCCACTATCCATCTGGACAGGCTATGTTTCGAGGCGGCGAGACCCTTGGTGCGGCCACCAAATGAAACAAAGAGTTGCTCAGGCGGAGCGCGTGATGTAAACTCTCAGCGCCCTGACGGGGCATAGGAGGTTATCACTGCCCTCGCTATCGGATGCTGGCAGAGCCGATAGGGAGATGATCTGCACTGTAAAGAGAGTGCCAATAGCTTTGGGGACGTAACCATGAGGATAACTTTAGAGTCATTTGGTCCAAACTCAAGACATGCGGGGCTAACAGATGACAGAGCCATCAGAAAAACGGTTTTGAGCGAGAGGTACTTTAGGTCCACGGATTCTAACGGTTCAAAGGGATACACTTTCAGGGCCTCTAGGACCAAAGAAAGATCCCAAATCGGAACCGAAGGCAGCTGCGGGGATTCATCCTCCTGGCTCCTCTAAGGAAGCGGATGATGAGCTTGTTCCTTCCTATTGTTTGACTCCGCGAACGCTGCAATAGCCGCAACATACAATTTGAGCGTGGAAGGGGACCTGCCCTTGTCCAACAGCTCTTGAAGGAAGGAAAGCACCCACGAAACCCCACATGTGCGTGGGTCCAGGCTCTTTTTACCGCACCATTTGGAGAACACTGACCATTTAGATGCGTAGAGTCTTCTCGTAGAAGGAGCTCTAGGGCCCTATTTTAACGATCTGAAACGCAAGTGTCAAAGCGCAAAGCGCAAGTAACTGTGGGCGGGTCTTGGCGCTGTTGCTATTTTCCCGGCAGGATAAATGACTCTTGCGCCAGGCGCAAATCTAAAATGGGTTGGTCTGAAGTAGCTTCATTATTCATAGGTGTGGTTTGGGCGTAACGTGAAATAAACCAATCAGCTTGTTCTAAAGCGGATTCCTATCATAACGGCGGATTTGCCAGGTGCGCGCCAGGAGCGGTTCACAGCCAAGGAGAGCAACGCTCTCGTCAGGGACGTTGGGGATGGAGAAACCCAACCAAATTAACTTCGGTTAAAAAGGCGTATGATAATTTGGGTAAATGTGTAAGCTAGATGTATGCTTTTATAATAAATTGTCTATCTATCTATCTATCTATCTATCTATCTATCTATCTATCGTAATAATGTATGATTTGCAAAAATGAAAACTGCTGCTTCTGTGTAGATGAGAGAATCAAAGTGTATGCGTGTTGTGCACACGCTACATTGATTATGGCCAAGCATGCACCCTTAAAATAGCATATGAATAACATGCGCAACGCGCCACTGACTTTAAACTATTTTTTCCTGGTTAGTGGCGCAACTGTTTTCTAAACCTGCAAAATAGCATGAAGGAACGTTTGCGCCGGAACACGCCTCCTTTTTTGAAAAAGGAGAACCGCCCAGGGAGCGCAAGTTCATTCCTTAGTTTAGCGCCGTGCTTCTGTGGAGGGAAAAGCGCGCTTTGCGTGGGTGCAAAATAGGAATGATACATGCGTCGATGTACAAAGTCAATTGCGCTGGGTGCAAGATAGGGCCCCTAGACTGTGTGATCGTGTTCACGACACCTTCTGGCAAGGCAACGGGTATCCGTTGATTATCCACGCATGCAGAGACCAGCGCTCTGGATGGGAATGCCAAATCGATCCACCGGCTTGAGAGAGAAGATCTTTCCTCACCGGGATCGGCCATGGGGCTACGTGCGACGGCCTCACCAGCTCTGGGAACTAGGTTTGGTTCTCCCATCACGGGGCTATGAGGAGCACTGGGTGGCGCGTTTCCCTGATCCTCTTGATTACCTGTGATAACAGCGAGATCGGAGAGAAAACGTACAGCAGGTAGCTGGGCCAGGTTTGGGCAAGCGCGTCCTCGCTCTTCGAGAGGAACCTCGGGCAATGAGCGTTGTCTTTTGATGCAAAAAGGTTGACTTCCGCTTTGCCGAAAAGGCGCCACAGTGACGGGACTGTCTGAGGGTGCAGGGACCATTCTCCCGGGGGGATGTTGTCCCTGGACAGTATGTCTGGGCCGACATTCCTGTGGCCGGGTACATGCGCGGCTCTCAGCGAGCGCAATGAATGATGAGCCCACACGAGAAGGCGTTCTGTCAGTTTGCAGAGATTCCTGGATCTGACACCGACCCTGGTGCTTCACGTAGGACACCACGGACATGTTGTCCGTGTGGACTAGAACATGGTGGCCCCGTATGTGTTGGAGTAAACCCTTCAGCGCGTTCTCGACCGCTATCATCTCCAGACAGTTTATATGAAGGCATTTCTCCTGGTCTGACCACAGGCCAAAGACCGGTCTGCCCTCGAAGAGAGCACCCCAACCTAAGTTGGAGGCATCCGTCGAGATGACCTTTCGGTACGAGACAGCTCCCATCGTCACTCCTCGCTGGTACCAGTCGGCCGCTAACCAGGGCCCCAGGGCTGAAACGTCAAAAGCCCAAGCTCGGTGAGGCACTCGAGCGTTCAGCCAGCATTGCAGTGGGCGCATACGCAGTAAGCCCAGCTGAAGCACTGCTGCAGCTGACGCCATACAGCCCAGCATTCTCTGAAATGTTCTCAGAGGAGCGATGCTGCTCTTCTGGAAAGATGCGGCCAGGTGTCGAACACGGCTCACGTGCTGTGTCGACAAGGGGGCCGTCATAGCCACAGAGTCCAGCTCTATTCCCAGAAAAGAGACTGACTGACTGGGCAGTAATGAGCTCTTGGTCCAGTTGACCGTAAGACCCAGGCTTTCCAGATGGCTGAGAAGCACTGTTCTGTGAAATATAAGTTCTATCTCTGACTGTGCCAGAATCAGCCAATCGTCCAGATAGTTCAGAAACCTATTTGCATCATATGGCCTGCCAAAGGTGATGGTGTCAGACAATGGCCCTCCATTTATATCAGCAGAGTTTGAGCAGTTCCTCAAGAATAATGGAGTCCGCCATGTTCTATCACCACCCTATCATCCTGCGTCCAATGGTGAAGTTGAGTGAGCTGTGCAGACATTCAAGAATGCCTGGACTCGACTGGACGCACAGTCTGTGTCACCCCAGCAACGGCTTGCTCGGTTCCTGTTCACAAACAGAAACACTCCTCACACAGTCACTGAGCGCACTCCGGCTGAAATGTTTCTAAAGAGACAACTACGCACTCGCCTGTCATTATTGAAGCCGGACATGTCGGAAGTAGTGCTCAAGCATCAGCTACAGCAGAAAAAGGCTCATGACAAGCGAGCAAAGCCACTCCGGATGTTTAAACTGGGAGAGAGGGTGTTAGTTCGAGATTTCAGACATCCAAAGAAGCTGTGGATTCCAGGGACGATTCTGCAACAAAGAGGACCTCTGACCTATGAGGTACAAGTTGGTCATCGTCAAGTCAAGGTGCATGTGGATCACCTGCGGGCATCTAAAGCTTCATATTCACCAAGCAGAGTGGATGACGATAATTTCTTGGAGTACTCAGCAGGCTGTGAGGATCCAGCAGAAAGCACAGAGCCAGAAAATGTTGCTGTTGGTCCATCTCCGGATGTGCAACAAGAGCGCTGCTATCCAGAAAGGCAGCGTACAGCACCAACTAGATTGAATCTCTAAGTGTTCATGTAGAGATGAGTTATGAATACATTATTCATGTTCAAAGTTGTATATGTGGTATAAGTTTATCACTGCATATTATGTTTACGAGAATAGTGATAACAGTACAGTTATTTAGTCTTCTTATCATAGGTTCAAATCTAGGGGAAAGAAGTGTAGTAGTTTATAGTGTACGGTAATGATAGTATCAGTACTAGAGCAAATACAGTAAAAGAGATTGCGCACTCTTGCCTTGGGCTTATATGTATTGGACTGTGCTACGAAGTAAACGGCACTCACCTCGGCTCCGTCTCTGCGTGTGTTATTATTCCTCCACAAATACTACAACTCTGTCAGTTCAAATCTAGACTAAAAACACATCTCTTTGACCTAGCTGTAGCGTCTGGACCAATCAGACATACACAAATTATTCATTTATTTAATGAATAATCCAGCAAACTCACTCTCCCAAATAAGGCCTGTGAAATGTTCCCCAAATGAAGCTAACGCACTGGCAGGACAGTACACACACTCTTGTTACAGGACACACACTGAGACTGGGTTTACGACCGAAAAGAATGTCCTGAGAGCTGTGACTCTCATTTAAATTCTTGCAGAGGAAGAGAAATAAAAACCCTGTTAATCCTATATATATATTCTATATAACCACTTGATAAATGTGTAAACATGTATCTAATTTTCCCATCTCATGATTTTCCCTTTTATGTGGCGTTTGTATTCTTGTAAACTCAATTGGGTTAATGTTTCAGACTTTGCATATTATGGTTAACCAACATTATATGTGCGTCATGTTTGGTCTCTAAAAAATCCAATCTTCGTCTCCGATTTGTTAATTTACATTACGTTGCTAACTTTGTGATGCATTAGTATTATAAGAATTTTAAAGATTCTTTTCTTAAACACCCAATGAAAGTACATATTCAAATGCCCTGCTAGAACACAAAGGGTCGTAAAATTTCCCTCCAAAGGGAAATCTTCTCATTGGCTCTTGCACCTCCAGAGGTTGTGCCATCTTCACGCTTTAAAGTCACTGATCAGCTTTTAGCTCTCTCTTACTCTTTTTCTGAAATGCTGACGTAAAGATGATGCTGAACTAGAAGCCTCTAAGGACCCACCAAGCTTGTGCCAGGCTGCGGCCTTGTCTTTCCATTCACCAAAGATACTCTGACTACCACTGGTTCTCTCTCATCAAGACCACATCAGCAAAGATCAACTGGAGCCTCAACAAATTGCATCAGGACGGTTTAATTCAAATGGGCGAGACATGCAAGTATCAAACTTAGTCTCATTATTTGATACATTAAGTATCCTTACCCCTTTAAAGAAGGGTGTGTTAGAACTAAACTGATGGTTTGCTCAAGGCTGTTGATCTGCTGAACTTCAAACAATACTATAACTTCTTGCTTTCCTGTATTCTGCTTCAGCTCTTTTTCCCTTGGTAAACTGTATGCATGTATGTGTGTATGTTAGAGTAGTTTAAGTGTTTAGATAATAAAGTTAATAAAATCTTGTTTCTTGTTATCTTAGTTAATAAAATCTTGTTCATGTCACACGTAAAGTTGTCTGTGTCTCAAGCTCATAACTGGAGTCACTAATCATTTAGATTTTTGCTACTGCTCTTAGTAGTACTGTAAATTAAGAAAGACATTTCCCATGCCCCGGATATGTACATTTCTTAGAGTTAATAAACAATTAATCCTGAGTGTTCACGGGACAAATAGGTTAATTGATTGTAATATTAATTTACGACAGATTAATTAATTATATTAACTAATCCAAATATTCATAATCAATCATAACCAGTTATTATTGATTATTAATATTTCATAGAGCTAATTTGCTACATAGCATACACATAACACATTATAGACTTTTATAATTCAATGTTAGGCTGCATAGGTTAGGTCAGCCGGAACCGGGAACACTTCCCATAAATCCTGATGTACTTGTTACATCATAAGAAGAATGGTGTCTACGCTAATATTAGTGTCTCTTTTTATCCCGAGGTTTACCGCAGTGCGCCGTATACAGGCCATATCCAGATCTGATGCTGGACGCAACGACAACGCAGTCCTGAAGTGTCATCTAGTCTCTCCCCTGTGAAGGCCTCCCTCCCTTCCCTTTACCTCTATAAAACATTGTTGGGATAATTCTGGTTCATGTGGCTAGGCGGAAGCGATAAAAATTCTGTATTATAAATTTTAAGGCCAGACAAGTAGTTTTGTTGAGGGTTGGTTTGTAAAGAAGGACTACACGCCTGCACACATATATTTATATTCAAGCGCGCATACCTATAGACTAAACACGTAATACGCATATGCATGCCATCAGCGTTCTCAAAGGTTTGCGTTTTTTTCATCAAGTTTGCGCAGAAATTGTTTTATTGCTGTAAAAAATGTGGTCACGTGGACAAAGCAGAGGTCATAGAAAATACCTTAAAACAGATGTTACATCAATCTATGGACGAACTGATCTATAAATGAACATGCACCCCAGGAAACTGTGTGAATGATTTACTGTCTTGTGTACAGTGTTGTGAGTAATGCATTATAGAAGTAATTGTTAAGAAGTAATTTCATTGTTCAACCCCCCCCCCCCCCCCCCCGCAAAAACCCTGCAAGACCGCGAGACAAAAATGCCAGTAAGTTGTACTCAACAGTAAGTTGTCTGTTCGTGGTCAGTCAATAGCCACGTGTGTTGTCCAAGTTTGTAAATAAAGACTAAATGACTGCTTCTGATATATTTGTATAGCGATTTATTTCATTCATCTCCCTCTTGCTAGTGTACCTTTGTATTGTGTGACCATAGTCCAGTGAAGGCGTGTTTAGGGTGGGTTTTACAGGAGTGCCGCGAGGCATGATTTCAGCCTCTGTGCTCGCGCTGGCCAGTGGAAAAGCGGCTAATGGGTGAAGATGGTAGAAGAAGACTGTACATTCGCGAGATGGACGTATGCATTACTCTATTTGTTCTGTGTTTTCTTTCTAAGCAGTTAGGCTATGTTTAGGTGGTGTTTTTCATCATGTTTTCATCACGCAATCATGTTTTTGATGTGGTGGTGACGCGTTCATGTAACATGTAAGGGTGGCGCTGCCAATAAAGCACCTAAAAGCTGTCACAAAGAACCAGCAAAAGTAATGATTATGAATATGTCAAATATAGCAAGGAGACATTTTAATTGTTTATTAATAAACAAGTGTTTTTGTGACAATGTCGGCTGCAGAGATTAAGTTGACGATTCTGACTCGCGATCTTCACAGTAGTCAACGCGCATTTCATAGAAAATGCACATTTCAAAAGAATTACATAAGCAGAGAGCAGTCTGTTTTCTTTCATTTTGAATTGTTCTGTTTAAAAGTAGACATTTCAAGATTTCTATAGATATATTTCCCAGGTATGTGAGAGGCAAATAGGCTACCTTATATGCTGAGTTTTGGTTAATTTATGAGATGAGCTGCAGTTCACGCGCCGGCGCCTCCGTGTCCTGATTATCTATTTTCTGCTATATTCTTATTTATTAAATCCAGGCAATTGGTTGATGAAACATTGATTAAAATAAAGATGCAATTAATACAGAACGAAATTCACTTTAAAGAAAGGCTTTGTGCTTTCTGTTTGAGGTCTCTGTGAAAGTTTTAAAGCAGTCTTTTAGTGGCGCTTTCAGAACGGTCACGTTCTTAACGGAGAACTGTCACTTTGGTTTGCGCAGTGTAATTCACAGAATTACTAAAAAATATTTTGCCAACTAAAAGTTAAAGATTTTTTGTGTCACGCATACATGCATGTCTATTTCCCTCATATTAAAAAATAAAACGCATGTGTAGACTGATATTTTTCTAATGCCTGTCCTTTATTAAAGGAGTAGCCTATGGATATATAAACAGACGTTTCAATATGTTGGTATTAAATGCATTTTCTGAGAATTTATATTTAAAGTTTTTACTGCAAATGCCACGTCCATAACGCTGGAATTGCCCAATTTTAAAGAATTTATCCTCAACTAGTTTTGTGGTGTAGGTCTACGTATTTTATAATAATAACTTAATAATACTAATAGTAATTTAAAGATGTGATAGCACTGGATCAGGGGTGCGTTTCCCGATAGCATCGTTAGCCAACTATGGTCGCAAGTTCCGTCGTTATCAGCATAGTTCAACGATTTGGTGTTTCCCGAAACCATCGTTCCAACGAACGTTCGCAAACAGCATCGCAAACTTGTGTGGTTGGAACAACAGCTCTCGAGCTGTGGTTAGAAGCATAGTTTCTAGTTTACATGAGATGTAGACTGAATAAATCCTTATCTTTAGCAAAATAAGCAAGCTGACATTCAGTACAACCCGTGTTATTTATTTAGAATACATAAAAATGTAATTTACGTCTTTTAGTTTGTCAAGAGATTTAAAGCACCGTTTTTGAAGACTGCGCATGTGCGAACGTGCTCTTCTATGTAAGAACGAGACAAATATTGAGTCTGGTAATAAAGCAGGTCTTCAGATGCCATGTCTGTAACTTATATGACAAAATCTAGCGTTAATTCGATATCAAACAGATTAATTAAAATAAGTTATTAGTCCACCACGTGCGAGACGTCATAAACCAAAGTTGTTGAATGATACTTTGTGACATACGGTTTCGGGAAACAGTCGTGACTAGCTAGTTGATTTCTCCAACGATGCATCGTACTATGGTAGTTAAGCAGCGAGCTATATAGTTGTACGGGAAACACACCCCAGGACGGGAAGGATAACTCTGGGAGTTGTAAGTGTGGCGCGATTCTGCCTTCTCACACCGTGACACAGGTTCGTGGATCTGAGTGTCGCGATTTCAGTTTCATATCGCATATCGTTACATATGCAATTAGGCTAATTCAAGTGTTTTCATGCAAAGAATAAAATTGGCATTACAATGATTGTTGTTAGATTTTTAATTATATTATCCAAAGGTACATCAGCTGGCAAACCATTAAAGGCTTAATAGTCTATTTAAAGGGAATGATTGTGGTGGGTAGTTTGCTCAAACTATGGCAGCGATACAGTGAATAGTTGTTTCTAAAAGACGGCACTGTCTGCGGAGCGCTTTCAAAGGCCAGTGAAAGCATACTGTCAGTTAAGTCCTATTCAGACGCTAATATTGTTTCTCATGGGCTCGTCCGGTATTTTAAACATTTACAGGGGTAAGTCGGTGATTTTATTGCCGTCCGAATCCATAATGTTAGTGTTTTTTCTCACCCAACCCGCGTAAAAATCCCTGGCCAAATTAGCCTACCTACTGTTTTTTGACAAACAGGTCGTGTAGTAATTTGATTGCCGCCTGAATCCACATCTCTGAGTTTACAAGAAGGGATTCAAAATTCACTGTTTAAATCCTTTTTGATCACTGCTGAGCACTGTACGTAAGATGTACACTTTTATTACTGAAATTCTGGAAAGTATTTACAAGAACAATATTCCATCGCAGCTCCACCTCAGCGAAGAAAGCACATTCAATTTTTAAATGGTTATTATGGCAGCAATATATGATATACAGTTTTAAAATATGTAGGCTAGGCTATTATAGTTTGGATTATTTTTTATTATATCCCTTGAGTCCTAATAAATGCAATTTCAACTATTTCTGAAGTGCTTCTTTTATAAAGAACACCGCTTTCTCACATAACGCAGTGAAGCAGCCCCTGCATGAGAGAATAATTGATTCTCGAGCCATTGATATTAACCAATTCAGCACCATCGCCACGGGCAGCGTCGCATGTAAGAAGGTATATCGTAAGCAGCTTCCTAAGGTATGGTTCGGGGAACACGCCAAGAAATGGTATACCTTTAGTGTCTTCGTAGCGTGCTAAGAGACAACGTTATTGGGAAACACAGCCCTAGTCATTTTAGAATGTTAAGTTCTACTTCTGTAGTTATTTTGGTGAAAGTAACTCAAAAGTAATACAGGAGTAATGTAACGCATTAAAATTCTGAGACAGTAATATTGTAAGGTAAAGAATTATTTTTAAATAACAGTAACAAGTAATCTATAATGTATTACAGTTTGGAAGTAACTTGCACAACACTGCTTGTATACTATTATGTCTTTGGTACTACAGTATGTATTTTATTATACAACCAATGGTTAATGTAACCCCACCTAAACAATTAACGCTGAGTGTTCATGGGACGAACAGGTGGGTTGATTGTAATATTAATTTTACTACATTAAGTTAATTCAATTTGCTGATCCAAATATTCATAATCAATTATAACAAGTTAGGATTGATTATTAATATTTCTTTCGACCTAATTTGCTACATAATTGGTGGAGGATGCGGGCAATCGTTTAAAATATTGAATGCAAGCAGACAGTAATCAATCATGTGTTGTAGTAAAGTTTTTATTAACATTGAATACATGCACGTACAAGTTTCTGATAACGAATGGCAAGTCAAGTCAAGTCAAGTCATCTTCATTTATATAGCGCTTTTAACAATGTAGATTGTTTCAAAGCAGCTTTACAAAGATAAGCGTATAATTTAAGGTAACAGAGATTGTTTTGGCTTTATAGCAGAGTTATTTTCCATCTAAAGTTAGTTTTGATTGATTTGCTTCCGTCGCAACGATCATTTGTTATTAAATTAGGGGCCGCTAAGACGACACCATTCCCTCTACACAGACTTTAAACGCGAACCTGTGAGAAACGCTGATGGCGTTCCCATGCGCATTTAGAATGGGTTCTATAGTTATGTGCGTTTGAAAATACGCAGGTTTGGAATTCCCTACAAGCCAAGCCTAAACAAAGTACTTGTCTTTCCTTATAAACTTTGATAAAGAATTTTGTTTTATTTTGTTGCTTTGGGGTAGGAACGTGAAACCAATTTTCCCGACAACGCCTTATCTGTATAGTGGTAGAGGGGTCCTCCATAGGGAGAGACTAGTCCAGGCGAAGGTCCTTCGTCAGATCTGGATACGGCCTGGATCCGGCAGGCTGCAGGAAAACCTCGGGATAAACACAGACACTAAAATTAGCGTAGATGCCATTCTTCTCATGATGTAACGAGTACATCAGGATTTATGGGAAGTGTTCCCGGTTCCGGCTGACCTAATCTATGCAGCCTAACATTCAATTATAGAAGTCTATAATGTATTATGTGAATGCTAGGTCAAAGAGATGTGTCTTTAATCTGGCTTTGAACTGGCAGAGTGTGTCTGCTTGCCGGACAATGGTAGGAAGACTGCTCCAGAGTTTTGGTGCTAAATAGGAAAAGGATCTACCGCCAGCAGTCGATTTTGATATTCTAGGTATTAGTAACTGGCCGGAATTTTGAGATTGCAATAGACGTGACGGACTATAATGCGTTAAGAGCTCGCTCAAGTACTGCGGAGCTAAACCATTTAGTGCTTTGTATGTGATCAGCAATATTTTAAAATTTATGCGATGTTTAATAGGGAGCCAATGCAGTTTTGAAAGAACTGGGCTAATATGGTCATACTTCCTGGTTCTAGTAAGAACTCGAGCTGCTGCGTTTTGAACCAACTGTAGTTTGTTTATTAAGCGTGCAGGGCAACCACCCAGTAGAGCATTACAATAATCTAGCCTTGAGGTCATGAACGCATGAACTAATTGTTCCGCATTTGTCAATGAGAGCATATGGCGTAATTTAGATATATTTTTAAGATGGAAAAATGCAGTTTTACAGATACTAGACACGTGACTTTCAAATGAAAGATTGGTATCAAAGAGCACACCCAGGTTCCTAACCGACGACGAAGACTTAACAGAGCAGCCATCGAGTGTTAGACAGTATTCTAGGTTATTACGTGAGGAAGTTTTTTGTCCAACAATTAGAAACTGTTTTTTCAGAATTTAGAAGTAGGAAATTACGAGTCATCCAATTTTTTTATATCAGCTATGCATTCCGTTAATTTTGTGAATTGGTAAGTTTCGTTAGGTTTTGAAGAAATATACAGCTGAGCATCGTCAGCATAACAGTGAAAGCTAATTCCATGTTTCCTAATGATATCTCCTAATGGTAGCATGTACAGAGTGAACAGCAGCGGTCCTAGTACTGAGCCTTGTGGTACGCCATACTGAACTTGTGATCGATGAGACATCTCATCATTTACTAATACAAACTGATAACGGTCAGATAAGTATGATTTAAACCATGCTAGTGCATTTCCCGTAATGCCAACATAATGTTCTAATCTATTTAAAAGAACGTTGTGGTCAATGGTGTCAAATGCAGCACTAAGATCGAGTAACACTAATAGAGAGATACAACCACGATCGGATGATAAGAGCAAATAATTTGTGACTCTAACGAGAGCTGTCTCGGTACTATGGTACGGTCTAAATCCGGACTGGAAATCTTCGTAGATATCATTTCTTTCAAGAAAGGAACACAGTTGTGAGGATACTGCCTTTTCTAATATCTTTGACAGAAAAGGTAGATTCGAGATCGGCCTGTAATTGACTAATTCTGTTGGATCAAGTTGCGTTTTTTTAACAAGCGGTTTAATCATAGCCAGCTTAAAGGTTTTTGGTACGTATCCTAGAGACAAAGATGAATTAATGATATTAAGAAGAGGATCTATGACCTTAGGAAGCATCTCTTTCAGTAGCTTTGTCGGTATAGGGTCTAACATACATGTTGTCGATTTAGATGATTTAACGAGTTTAGTAAATTCTTCCTCTCCTATAGCAACGAATGAATCACATTTTTCCTCAGGGAGACTACAATGCACTGCCTGATGCGATACTGTAGTAGACGGTTGCATAGTTATAATCTTCTCCCTGATATTATCAATCTTATAAGTGAAGAAGTTCATAAAATCATTACTGCTGTGTTGCTTGGAAACTTCTGGGTTTGAAGCTTTATTTTTCGTTAGTTTAGCCAACGTTTCAAATAAATACCTAGGATTATGTTTATTTTCTTCTAATAGGGTTGAAAAATAAGCAGATCTAGCAGCTTTTAAAGCCTCTCTGTAAGTAATTGAGCTCTCCTTCCATGAAATGCGAAATACCTCTAGTTTTGTTTTCTTCCAGTTGCGCTCCATTTTTCTGTCTCTCTTAAGGGCCCGAGTGTGCTCATTGTACCACGGCGTTGGACTATTTTCTTTAATCTTCTTTAAGCGCAACGGAGCAACTGTGTCTAAAGTGCTGGAAAAGAGAGAGTTAAACGTTTCTGTTGTAATATCGAGTTCTTCTAAGCTATCTGGGATGCTGAGATGATGAAACTGATCAGGAAGATTATTAATAAAGCAATCTTTAGTAGCAGAAGTGATAGGTCTCACATATTTGAAACACAGAGTCGGCTTTGCAGCCTTGGCTAAATGCAAATTACACGAGACTAGGTAATGATCTGAGATGTCATCGCTCTGCTGCAGAATTTCAACGGCATCAACATCTATTCCATGTGATAATATTAGATCTAGAGTATGATTACGACGATGAGTAGGTCCTGACACGTGTTGTCTAACTCCAATTGAATTTACAATGTCTTTAAATGCCAATCCCAATGCATCTTTTTCATTATCGATGTGTATATTAAAATCACCAACAATTAGTACTTTATCTGCAGTCAATATTAATTCTGATAGAAAGTCCGCAAATTCTTTGATAAAGTCTGTATGGTGCCCTGGTGGCCTGTATACAGTAGCCAGCACAAATCTCAAACGTGATTTATCGTTTACACTATATATTTTTACATTAAGCACCAATGCTTCAAAAGAATTATATTTAAAACTTGATTTCTTAGTGGTTTTGAAATTATTACTATAAATTACAGCAACACCACCCCCTTTGCGTTTCAGACGAGGCTCATGTTTATAACAGTAATCTTGCGGGGTTGATTCATTTAAAGTAATGTAATCGTTTGGTTTTAGCCAGGTTTCTGTCAAACACAGCACATCTAGGTTATTATCTGAAATCATATCATTAACAACGAGTGCTTTTGAAGTAAGCGATCGAATATTCAGCAACCCAAGCTTTAGCATTTGCTCATCTGTATTATAGCTGTTTTTTATTTGTTGAACATCAATTAAATTTTTAACCTTAGATGGGTTTAAACGTTTTTTGGATTTCCAAGTTCGGGGAACAGACACAGTCTCTATATGATGATAGCTAGGTGAAAGAGGCTCTATGTGATGTGATGTGAGGCTCTATGTGATTTTCAACAGGTCAGGTTTGCCCCAAAATCTTTTCCAATTGTCTATGAATTCTATATTATTAAGCGGACACCACTTGTGTCCTAACTATCTCATCACTCCTGCGAACAGGAAGGGGGCCAGAGCAAATTACAGTCCTTGACATCGTACTTGCAAGTTCACACACCTCTTTAATATTAATTTTGGTGATCTCCGACTGGCGGAGTCGAACATCATTAGTGCCGACATGAATAATGATCTTAGAGAATTTACGATTAGCATTAGCCAGCACTTTTAAATTTGCTTTGATGTCAGGCGCTCTGGCTCCCGGCAAACATGTGACTATGGTGGTTGGTGTCTCTATTTTCATGTTCCGTGTAATAGAATCGCCAATAACTAGGGCACAATCATTCTCAGTGGGTGTTTCACTGAGCGGGGCAAATCGATTTGTTATGGTAATCGGAACGGAAGAGTGGTTTTTAGATCTGCGACTAGAGCGATCCCTCACTGTCACCCATTTGCCCGGCTGCACAGGCTCTACTTCAGCCAGAACCGACTCATGTAAAGTGTTCACTATGCTATGCGCATCCAAAACATCTAAAGCACTAGCACTCTTACTATCCTCAATTAAAGTTTGGATGCGTGTTTCTAATTCTGAAATCTTCTCTGTCAACCTAACTGTCTCCTTACATTTATCACATATAAATCCTATATTGCTGATAGAGAAGTCTATGCTAAACATGTGACATGAAGTGCAGGTGACAATAACAGGACAAGACATTACTCACCGTGTTTGTTGAGTGATTCTTACTCACCTGAGCTTTTATGAACTCAAAGGCGCGGACGCGCGAGAGAAAAATAAATAAATAAAAATAGCTGAGCGCACGGGTGGCGCGTTAACAGGCTAGCGAATTACTAGCGTTTTGTGCTAGTAGTACTAATAACAGAAGCTAGCGATGTCAGATTAATCTGAGATGTTGGGTAAAATGTAGTAGTATAAACAACTAGAAATGGTAGTAAATGATGGTTCAAAACAAAGAAATAAAAGGCTAAGACGGAGCTTACAGCACCGAAGCAAACAAACACACTCACAGCAGGCAGCGAGGCAGACAGGAGCAATCGATCAGCGGCAGAAAGTTTCTCAATGCTATAATGCATGTTTAAATCGTACAATAAGAAACTCCTAATATTAGCGAAGAAATCCTAATTTCAGTTCTAAATCGAGCATAAGCCTTCTCTGACGAAGATTAGCAGCACGTATAAATGGTACCAGAACAAATTAATCTGATTGTGGGTAAAGAAATCCCCATTTTCAGCATTTTTGAAGGTGATCTGAGCGATGCTCCTCAGTCACCAATTAAGGCCTTATTATTCGTTATGTCATAGTATTCATATTAAACCTGCTGAACCACTCATATGAAACAATTGCATCAAATTAGTGGTGTAAATTCTAGCCTAGCTAACTAGTAATTCGCCATTGTCTGTGAAGTGAATGTGCTGTTTTGATTTGTGAAAGAGTTGCATGCAACATCATGACTGACTGCGCTGAAGACTCAATGCATGCTTTCAGCACAACCCAAGCGCTACTCCGTTCGAGTTGTGTTGTTGGTTGGCATTGCTCTCTTAACAACACATGACACCGGGAAATGCGAGCAGGCACTTCTGATAATCTGGAAAACAACACCAACTTCACAGACCCTTGTGTAAACAAGTGATTGCGTGTAGCCAAAGCTAGCTCCCTAGCAACCTACATGCATACAAGTTAAAGCCCTTTATCTCAACTGATAGCTGTTAGCGCCTGGCTAAAACTTAGCCACGCGTGAGCATAAAGTGTAACCTTTAAACCAAAGACTATAGACTTGAGACGAATGGATAGTGATTTGAACTAGTGATGGCAGAGACAAAGCTCCTCTAGGCTTTGAATCAAAGGAATCAACTGCGTCACAAATGATTAATTGTTTTGAAGCTGGTGACCCCTGCTGGTCAGAACAGTGTAAGTGTAGCGAAAACTCAACTCAATGCAACACCTTTTACAAACCAATCGCAAAGGTTTTATCAAAGGTGTAATCAAGGAATGGCAATCCACGAACCTTCTGATACCTTTTAATATGAGGTGTCTTTCAAGGCATGATATCTTAGAAACCTGTAGGGCTCATTTTATGAAAGCTTGGTCAACCAGACCAATAAGAGACTTAAATACACCTCTTCCCTTTATCAAATGTGTCATTAAATGTGTACAAATCTATAAAGTGATACAAGATCACATACAAATCAGATATACACTGGTTCATGAGACCTAGAGATGAACCATTGAAATTTCAAATAATTTCGAAACAGCTATGACACGTAATGAAGCCCCGTTTACTGAAATCACGTGACTTTAGCAGTTTGATACACACTACGAATCACTGATTTGAGACAAATGATTCACACTGGTTCCAGAGCTTCACGAAGCATGTCAACCAAACAGTCCAACCAACTGCAAATGGACCCCACAAGAAAGATGTACACTGCTGAACTTCACATCAGCCGTGTAAGCTTCCCCAGCCCTGCACAAAGGGGGGAGGAACCAAACCCTCGGCTTAAAACTTCCGCCAGCTTCCTGAGAGCCTCTGCAGCCGCAGGAGGAAAAGGATTAATTCAGACAAACCCTGAAACGGCACATGAAGTGACACTCATAGACCTCAAGCGAATGGTCATAAACATCCCTGCATTCACACCTGAGCTTGCAGGAGACCACAACGTCCTTTGTCTTTGAAACGTTGATAGACAGATAGAGGTTTTCACACCACGCAATAAAATCATCAGCTTCAGGGTCATGCCCATCCTCATCATTATCATTATTCAAAAGGCTCACTATATCAGTGTCATGCAGTGTCATCTGCATATTTCACACAGTGCCTATTCTCATACTTACTCCTACAGTCATTTGTATATAAAATAAAAAGCAATGGTGAAAGAACACAGCCCTGGGGAGAGCCTGTGGAGGTAAGGGCTTTTGATGATAAAACACCATTAACCCTACACAGCAAAATATCCAGTGTAGTTTAGAGTTGTTTTTATGGTGTTAATTTATCAGAGTTAAAAAGTGTTGATTTGAATGGCATCAACACTTGCAGAGTAAATCAGTGGTCAGAGTCAGCGTCATTACAGTGAGTTGACATAATTTACACTGGTGATGAGTTAATCCAATTTCCGGTCCTTGCACTTTATTTCCTTTTTGATTAATGGCGGATGACCACGAGGAGAGGAGTGTTCAAACAGGTATAATAGTTTATAACCAGCTAATTTTTGTTTACCAATTTTCATGTTTAGTTTACATTTCTCACCATTCAGAATAATATTTTTCAACATTGCCTGAGTGCTAACATTATTTCCTTTCAGATAACATGACAGACCACCGATTGGATCTCGAGGCCATTTTGATAGTTCGCTGGCAAACCGAGGTAAGAGTTGCATAGTTTATGTTAGTTAGCTGTTTTAAGCTTAAGTTTTGTTATATTTTAGAGTCAGGGATAGATAACAGGGTTATTTCTGTGATTTGTTTAACGTAACTGTTAAATTCACGCAAATGTACGTAGCATCCACATTCCCCTTCTTGGGGATCACGTTATTTGTGCTGCCAAATAAGGCACTGTAATGCATTTTTATCTCCAGTATTATAGTATAACTGTGCATATAACTGTGCCACAAATAATCTCTGACTGACGCGCAAACCTTTATTTATTTATTTTTTTACGTTGACCTTGAACACTCAGCTTCGAATGTTATAGGAAGTAACTTAACATTATAGCTATATACTATACTAAGTATAGGGATTACTCTTGTCTGCAAGATAAAAGGCAACGGTAAATTATCAGATAATCAAGCAAGAAGCATTTTGCTCAAGAATCTCCAGCATATGACTGTTTGCTCTTCATGTGAGACGTGTTTGACGTGCACGCTTCGTCTGCAATCATATACAATTACATGATAGTAGATACGAATGAATTTGCCGTGAATTCACTTTAATGTAACATTTGTGGGGTGACAAATGGAGCTTCTTACAAAAGCGGCTCGCTTGAACTGCTTTAATATTAACAACGTCATAATCTGCATCTTTCTTGACCAACAGAAGAAAATATTTCTGCTGGTTTGTCTGAGGTTAAGTCTATAATAACACTTGAGACATACTTTCAAGGATTCCAGTGCAATAATCCTGGGGACAACATAATTTTGGTCAGATACACATTCACCTTTAGCAGATGCTAATACAACAAGGGATTCATCATGGGGCGGCAATAACATGAGAAGTGCTAATAATGCAAACATTGTCTAAAATAGTCCAGGCTACAACATTAGCAGGATACAATTAAGTGCTCACTTATGAGTTTTTAGCAGTTTATTGAATATTGTCACAGATTTGTTTGGGTTAATATCCAAAACAGAGAACTGAAGTTTTTGAGATCCAGTGATGAAAAGGTGACAAAAGGATCTGGTTAACAGTGTAAACTGCAGCTAAATATAGCAGAATGAGAACTTACAAGGGTGTATCCTTATTTTTACTATTTTATTTTAAAGTGTTAGTTCACCCAAAAATGAAAATGTCAGTAATTACTCACCCTCATGTCATTCCAAACCCGTAAGACCTTCGTTAATCTTCAGAACACAAATTAAGACATTTTTGATTAAATCCAAGAGCTTTCTGAACCATCCATGGGCAGCAACGTAATAACCACCATCAAGGCCAAGAAAGGTAGTAAATGCATCGTTAAAATAGTCGCTATCCACATAGTAAAGGACAGCGCAGCACTAGGCCTTGAAGTTGCAATGATGTTGCTGCCTATGAATGGTTCAGAAAGCTCTGATTTCATCAAGATATCTCAATCTGTCTTTCCGAAGATGAATGGAGGTGTTATGGGTTTAGAAGTAATGAGGATGATTAATGACATAATTTTTAATTTTGTTAAACTAACCCTTTTTGATTTGTGATGGAAAATTCTTGCTTCAGAAGTAAAAAAACATTTAGACAAAGCCGTGTTTGATTGAATGCCTTTAGAGAAAACATTAAAATGATGTTTTGCTTTTCTCTGTCAAGAGTTTTCATCCACAAGATCTTCAACCCCCAGCACATGCAATGACACTCTTTCACACTCTTCAACTGACCATGAGGAGACCAAGAGAGCAGTGCAAAATCAAACAGCAATGGTCAGCAACAGTTTTAACATAGACGCTGTAAAGGCAAAACGGGTATGTATGCATTGTCCATATAATAATTATTTCACCATTTTAGTAGTCTTCATGTGTTCATCTGTATAGTGGTCATGTTTAAAGTCGGCATGAAACGGAAGTTGAGATTGTCATTTTTTCCTTATTGTGACGTATATCCGAGTGAAACGGCTTCTGAAATTAGAAAAAAATGTAGGGCGGGGCTTGATTTCGTCCTTCGGGAATTGATTGGATCGTTGGAGGTTGGGCGTTGCAAACAAAATGGAGGCAGATTTGAATGCCAGTTTACATTCAGTTGTGGAGGATTTCTCCCCACAGTTAAGGCCATTGCACACTGAGTCCGAAATTTTCGTATGCGTTTTTTCGTGTTCGTCAGCCTCAAAATTCGTCACGCACAGAAACCTTGCACACTGAGTCCGATGCGTATTTATTAAACCTTTGCGTAAAAAAACGCAAAAAATACTAAATGGATTCGTCAAGCAGTGAGGATGGTTTTGTTGCCCTCTTTCTTCTTAAATAGAAAAAGAAAGAGGAAATATTGGGTCCATCCAATCCTGAGATTGCGCCGAGAGGAAGCAGAGTTTATTTCACCTCCTTATCAAGGAGTTGCGAAATTATCCCGAGCGATTCAAAATACATCAGAATGTCAGTGGAACAGTTTGATGCTTTGCTAGCGATACTGGAGCCACATATTAAAAAGAAGACCACCAATTTCCGTGAACTAATCGATCCTGAACAGAGACAGGCAGTATGGACACACACACGCGCTGGGCAGACAGAACAGCTGGATTTTGTCGTTCGCTTGTACGGTACATGGCTCTGAATTGTCAAAAAACCCCTCTCAAAATACTGGCTGTGGATGCGAAAAACGCAGAAAATCGAACCCGATCCGAATTTTTTTATTACGAAAGTTTCGTAGACGTGTGCAAGCGTGATTGACATAACGTGAGGTCGATTTTTTTTTTTAACGTGCGAAAATTTCGGACGCGAATTTCGGAGTGTGCAATGGCCTTTACCCTCCCATGAAGGATTTTTTTATTTTATTTTATTATTCCCGTGAACCAAGATGAGTCAAGTCATCATCCTTATTAGACATTCTCTGTTATCAGTCAAGTTCACCCTCGAGAGCATCTCGATAGCGGCACCCTCATCAGCTCTAGCCGCACCCTCATCAGCTCTGGCCGCACCCTTTCGCCATGGCACGTGACCGAAAGAGAAGAGAGGTCGTTTCGAGGGGGGAGGGAAGGGTAATGTATTTGATTAAAGATTATAAGGGTACATTAATTTTAAAAAAATAATGAAGTGCACAGATAAATCATTTATAATAAACACTACAATATTACATATAAAAAGAAGATTTGTCAAATTTGATTTCATGTCGACTTTAATCAATATGATGTCCAAGATGCACTGGGAAAAAAAAATCTGGTGGTGAGGAAGTGCTTGACGAATACCAGACAACAAAAACTTTAAAGCATCGCACCAGATGTCAGCTTGTTAATATTGTTGATTGTCACATGACAGAGATACATGGGTAAGACTTCAATGCACAGATTCAAGAAATACACACAGATGTGTCAATTGATGTAGACAACAAAGTTAAGTTACCATTAGCCATATATATTTTTTTATATTGCAGGAGGATCCCCACCCGCAAACAGCGGGAAACTTATGCTTTGGCCATTATTTCTCTCTTTCCTAGCCTGAGAGACCCGTTTTCAACAAAGGGCTATGTAAGAATCTTTTGTATAGGTGTATTTGAAAGGCAATCATGTTTGACATGAAGTTATATGCTCCTTTTTTTGTGACATGTAATAACAGTTTCTATTATCTATTTATGTAATGTAATGACTATTCAGATTTTGCAAAAAGTGTTCTCATCTTTTTCACAGGAGCATTTCTACGATCCGGAAAAGGTAACAGGGTTCATCTCCTGGTGCCTTAACTTGTTCGAGGAAGATCCCAAAACGTGTTTGCTTGGAGTCGCTGTCCCATTTCACTCATCTGTCCTGCTGCTGTTGCATCTCCTGCCGCCGCCTCCAGGGAGGAAGACAACTAAGATCAGTCCAACAGAGGCTATTGATAGACTTGTGCATTTCCATAAGGTAAAACTCACATTACTGTTGCAAAGTCATTGTGAATATTTAAATAAAGATTTGGGTTATAAACCCTAAAATGCAGTGGTTTTCATTCATGGTCATTGGGACTGAACCCTCTGCACATTTTGTCTCTCTGACCTGACACACTTAAGGATAGTTTACTCAAAAATTTCACCCTCGCTTTGTACTGCTGAACACAAAGGAAGGTATTTTAAAGAAAGTTTGTAAACGGGCCACTTTGGGCAGCCATTGACTCTATTAGTATTTTCTTTCCTACTATGGAAGTCAATGGCTTCCCAAAGCGGCCTGTTTATACAGGTTTGGTACAACCTAAGTGTGTGTAAATGACAGGATTTTCATTTTTGGGTGAACTAACCCTTTATTTTAGTTAATGGAGCTCTTACATAATGAGGTGAAGATCTAAAACAGGTTTGTTGAATAAGGGATTCCTTTTTATGACATTATCCTTTCACTGTAATACACAAAGCATGATACCAACTGGTTTTGTCAGGCACATATTGGGTTAAGGTTTGTCATATAGTTTTTTATTTTTTTTTTTTATTGATTTTTATTATCATTTTTTTTTTGAATATGATCAAGTTAAGAGCACCAGGTTTAATGCATTAATCATTTCACCTTATAATTTTTTTTTTTCTTGTTTAATATTTTTTTTTTTCAGTCCTGCACCAGTATTGAAGGCCATCTCAGTGTGAGGGAGGGCCACCAACCATTTCTACTTGGATCAGGAAGGATCAAAGGGCAGGATCAACCACTTTTAAGTCTTTTATGACAACTTCTTGAGTGCCTTTGAACTTTTGAAAGTTCACTATTTCTTCAACTTGTCCTACGCGGAAGCCCTGGTCAACTTTACCTTCCTGCAGACCACACATTATGGTGCATTATCCAGCCTGTGTTCGAAAATTGGACCGTAAGTGCACGTTTTGAGCATGAGGTTCGAGGTAAAGCATAGTTTTTAAGAATACACTAAAGAATTTAAAAAACATCACCAAATCTGTCAAAGTCATCAGTTGTCAATCTTTGGGAAACAACACCATTGAGTTGAGTGTGGACCAATGAAAACATTTTGTTGGAATGATGTTGACAATGGTGAAAAGTTGGCAGGAATGCTACAGAATCCCAAACAGACAAGCATGCATTTCATGGACTGGGTCCAAATAGATGGGACAGAATATAGACAATACCTCATTGTAAGCAATGTGAGGATGAAATTCCTGTTTTCAATCAGATTCTGAAATTACTTTTCATTGACAGCACTGTGTATTTTATTGTCGATAAACTTTTCACAGAACATTTTTCAGAACGGCATACATTTAAAGTACAGAGATGGGTGAACTTGTAAAAGCCAACAGCTTGAAGTTCTACAGGCCTTTTGATCTGCAGTGTATATGGATCAGGGGGGTATTCCAGAAAGCTTGGTTAACTTACCATTTGGTAAATCATAACCTCTGGGTTGATTTACCCCAAACCCGCATACCATGAGTATGTCGGTTCCAAAACACCTGAGAAGAGTTAGTTTAATCAACCTCCTACTGGTTACCCAGAGTTAATGCGCGCGCACGGTGAGTACATAAAGACATTTTCAATGGATCGCCGATTTCAAGATCCACCATGGAAACCCAGGGAGAAAAAAAGCGAGCTACATACTTAGGTGAAACTGAGTTGGAGGTTTTAATGCTTGCTTATGAAGACTATAAGCCCATTATAAAAAAAATATAAATAAATAAAAAAACAATACTGCTGCATCAGCAAAAGAAAGAGAGTTGGCTTGGCAAAAAATAACGGACAGAGTAAATGCACGAGTTTATAAAATTATAAATGGGCTATTTTCCCCTTTCATTGTGACACAAAAAATATTTGGGGCATGTAGTAAAAATAGACAAGTATTTACTTGTTGGCCTCCATACATTTCTTAATATTACAGTAGTAATGCACATAATTGGCTAGTAATATGTTGGCTTCTTGTTTTATCAGGTGTAATCCTTCTGGAGCCAGAAGAAGTGTGAGCCAAGTCAAAATGAAACACAAAAACATTCTCCAGCAAGGTAATATTTTCTAAACTTGTTACTGACGCCATGTTATTTAGTTTTCTATGTAGCCAATAGAAAGAAGGCTGAGGCCCGTAAAACAGGTGGGGGTCCACCTCCACCTTCCCTCACCCCAGCTGAGGAGCTGGCACTGTCCCTTAATAAAGGGCGACCTGTGGTCGATGGGATTCCAGGGGCAGTTCATCGGACTCAGCTACCAAGACAAGTGGCTTAGTAAAATGTAGGTGTACCATATTAATACTTATGATTTATTGATGTTTTCACTGTTTTTGTCAGTGTTTTAATAAAGAAAATCATCAACTTTGTCACCATTTTATTTTGAATGCATTTTACAGTCATTGATTCACTTGTGCAGTATGCATGCTGCTTTGACTGCATGCATGCTGTATGTAATCTTATTACTAGTACTCTTAGATGTTCCTAATGTCCTTCTTTATTAGTTTTATTTGTTTAAGAATATACATTGAGTATTGAATATGCATGATTATCTTATTGGTTTAATTATCTTGCAGTTGCTGATGGCCACATTGTATTATTGGATCCTCCTGCAACACCACACTCTGTCACAGTTGTAAGTGTTTATTGTCTTTAGGTTTCTGTTTGCTAGACCAAGCATCCTTCCTTATTTTCACTGTAGGCTGAAGATGAAGAGACCACTTCTGCTGTGACAGAAAATGTGGGGAGGCCCATAGAGGTATGATGTATAGAATTCCCCCTTTTTTGCATAAGAGAATAAATAAATTGTCATTGTCATTTTACAGAATATGGCAGGAGATTTTAATACAGATGAGGGTCCATCCACACAGAATCTTAGCAGTGTAAGAAATGTTCTGCAGTTCTCCTTCCTCATTTAAATATTTGGTCTGTGTTTGTATTACAGACTTTATCAGTCATGTTTAATTATTCTGTCTTTCTAGTTGCCTGCCAAAGAGCTGTATAAGGTCCACCTTCAAAAGCAAATCAGAAAAAGTGACATGGAGATGGACCTTATACAGCTTCAAATGGAGGAGAAAAGGCTTAACCTAAAAAAAGGCCAGACTTGAATTGCTGGAGCACCAGCTTAAGGTGGGAAACAGTATGTGAACAGTAATCTGTCATTGGTTGATGAATGAAATCTAAAGCAATAAATACAAATGTCTTTTGTTACAGGAAATAAAGAAACAATGAACAACACTTGACTGTTAACTGGTTTTAATTAAAGTGATTTTGGCAAATCATGTCTCGTACCACCCTGCCATCTCTTTGGTCTACTGGGTTCACTGGGGGTTCCTCTTGGCCATCTTCAAGAGAAGGGGGGGGCCCTCTCACCTCTCAGTGTGGCAATGTTGTGAAGAACAACACAAGCAGCTGTGATGTCACATGACCTTTCTGGGTTGACCCTGAGCCCACGCAGGCACTGAAACCTTGCCTTCAGGATGCCTATGGTCCATGTTCTGCTGTGGGCCAGGTTGAATTGTGCCTGTGGTCCAGGCTCAGGTTCAGGGTAGGGTGTCATCATATAGGGCAGACGGGTACCCTCTGTCCCCCAGCAAGTTACCATTGAAGTGTCATATAAAGGTAGTTAAAGTGTATAATTGCATAAAAAAAAAACCTTGTGTAAGGCAAAACATACCCTGTTGAAATTTGTGGCACAATGATGACTCCCTAAACATTCTGGCATCATGTACAGACCCTGGCCATTTGGCTTCAACATTAGTGATGAGGTGGGTTGCATCACATATTACCTAGTTAGTGGGGACCAGTAATGAGGGTGATTTAAACACCCAAACATTTAGCACCCAAAAAATCTATTGTCACCTGCACATTGATGCTATGGACTGACTTCCTATTAACATAGTCTCCTTCATTGACTCCAGGAGCTTTAATGGGAATGTGGGTTCCATCAATGCAACCAATCACATTTGGGAACCCTGAAACTGAAAGTTATATAATTAGAAACTTTTAAAATTATTGTGACTGTCACTGTATACAGTATGGATAGATTAAGTATAGTGCTATGTAACTAAAATAGTCTTTAATAGAATATCATAGAACGGACAAACCCGCCACTCTGTGGAATTCCTCTTTAATGACCCTCAGTGGTTTATGGCCAGGGAACTGCACAAAAGTGTGTAGGAACCGTTTGAGTGCAATGCATACTGTACGAACAGCCCTACACACAGTTGCCTTTCCCACATGCTCTGCATCGCCTATTGTATATAAAAAAAAACTCACCGTCGCAAAAAAGTTAAATAAATGGAGTTAAATTTTTAACTCCATTATCTTCGTTTAATAAATTAACGATTCTTTTGAAAAACGGCAACGCTCCCGCAAATATTCATTTGGATACGAAAGCACATTGATACGTGGTCGTATCACCCTCTCACGGCGGAAAAGAATTCGTATTATCTGTGCTTCCACATCCACTGGATCGTCTTTAAAACGGCACGCCATGCTCAGTAACCTTCTGAAACAAACTAACCCTGGAACATAACCTGCTACCGAGCAGGTTATCTTCAGAGAGTAAGTTCCTATGGTTACATACATACCCAGAAAGTTACCTCCGTTTTTGGAACCGAAAGTTGAGGTTATCCACTAACTTACCCTTAAACTTACCCGGGTATGTCACATAACCTGCTTTCTGGAATACCCCCCAGATGATGGTGAATATGTTGTACTTTTGTGTTGGTATAATTGTTACATCTGTGTTGAAAATAAAAATTTCAAGCTGATACAGCCTGTTGACTTATTTAATTGAAGGCACAGATATTTTTAGTGAAATTTAATTACCCTAATCAGGGTTTTGTATGAACACTGTATTAGTGCGGAAATAAATCTCTTGGTGTTAAGATATTGAGACACCTAGTGTAGTTTCAACACTATCTTGGTGTAAATGAGGGAGGGGAACACTAATGGTGTTAACAGTGAAGACTTACAGTGTTGTTTTTACACTAAGCAAGTGTAAAAAAAGTAACATTATTTAAAGTGTTAGTTTAACTCTATTTAGTGTGGACCTATATAAACCCCGAAAAAGTGTTAATTTTCTCACGACCTGTTCGACAGAAAGTATCCAGGGGTGCGTTCTCCGATAACGTTGTCTCTTAGCGCGCTACGAAGACTCAAAAGGTACACCTTAACTACAGGTATACCTTTCCTACGTGTGTTCTCCGAACTATACCTTAGGATGTTGCTTAAGGTAAACCTTCTTAAGTTCGACCTTAGCAGGCGCTATCCATGGTGGAGGCGCTGAATAGGGTGATATCGATGCCTCGATGATCGATTGTGCGCTCTTTCCTTCACTGCGGTATAGGTAAAGTATTGAGAAAACAATGTTATTTATAAAGAAGCGTTTTAGAAATAGTACAAACTGCATTTATCGGGGCTCATTGAAATATGTACATGCAGAAATAAATATGAGTATGTGTTTATAATTTAGCAAGTGTGCAATCCCAAACCCTCACGGCCATAAGTGTGGTAATGTTCTCCACAACGTATGCTGATTATCCACCAGCCATGTAGTTGACATACACTAACTGGCTCCGCGGACGGCGCCGTCTTTGATTTAAAACAAGTACTCGCTCTCTCGCTGCCATAGCTATAAAGTTTGTGCAACTCTTCTTTCTTTATATTTAGACTCCTAAGCCTTTTCTGTCAAACGGTTCGCCAGCTGATGTGCCTTAGGATAGTAATTAAAAAAGCTAACAACCATTAGTGTATGGAAACTTTATTAATGAAAACACTTCCATACACTGGTTGTAGGCTACAACAACTTAAGTATTTTATGTATACAATTTTAAAGTAAAGTAAAAATGTAATTTTAATACTAAATCAGATTTTATATTAAATGTTCATATAAAATTTTCTATGTGTAATTAAACTGCGATGTAAAAAAGCTTTTTGCGTAGTGGTGGCCACTAGCGGTATGAACCGTCAGCAGCGATAAGGTATAGCTAAGAGTTACCTAACCTTAGTTTGTTTAACCCCCTTGGGTCGGCGGTATCGCCGGCGATACCAGCTCGTTTTTTTTTTTTTCTTATCAGTGCAAAAGAGACTCAAAATACTCTGTTGATTTTGATCTTACATATAAGTGTTATACACACGAGCGATTGACATGCAAATGATCCACGTGGAGGAACGCAGACCTGTGAACGCCCCATCACCTCAAAACAAAGAATCAGAGACTACAGTAACTTAATCTTCTCTGCTTTTCATCGAGTTTGGAAGACTGTGTTTGTGCTGTGCTGTGCTGTTTCACTTGGATTTACCTCAGAAGTATTAGAAGAACGCGATTTGAAGATGAGAAGGTTTTTAAGGTAAGACATGTTAAACTGGTGGTGCCAGATTGAAATGTATGTTATGAAATGAGATTGGAGTGGAAACATGAAGCATGTCGTACACGTCCCATACAGAAATGTAATATATGTCAATATATGTAAATTACATATATAATGTTAGTGCCCATGTATGTCTGCTGCATATATGAGAATATATGCAAAATTCATATATGTAAAACACATACACATATATGAAACATATATTTCAAAATATATCAAAAATGGCCGTTTTCATGTAAGTGCCATATATTTTCGCGTATATGCACATATATGTGAAATATATGCAAGACGCATATATGTATACATGCATATATGACGCATATATGTATACATGCATATATGTATTTATTTCCAGAGTACATACTTTCACTTATATTAGGGATACAAATATGCTTCTAATATGATGACACCATGTACTTTCACTTATATTAGGGATACAAATATGCTTCTTATATGACACCATGTACTTTCACTTATATTAGGGATACAAATATGCTTCTTATATGACACCATGTACTTTCACTTATATTAGTGGTACAACTATGTTTTTTATATATCCTGCACATATATTTATACTCAATCCACAGAACACACAATTCCAGGTCTTTTCAAATACAAAATTTAATGCATTTTGTTCAGTACACAAACTTTTCAAGTTAAAAACTTCATTTAATTTCAACTTCAGATTTGTTTGACTCACTCGGGAAACACACTCATTTTTAATGAACATTTTTCCTGGACATTGCCAGTCTTAGTTCTGCCATCTTCCCATTCAGGGCTGCTCCAATCTGGCCAGTCGAAACTGAGTGTCTTGACATAACAGCATCTGAAAAGGTAGATTTTAAAGAAAAAAAGTTTTAGGTATAAAGCAGACAAAACACTGGTCAAAAATCAAAGACAAAAATCTTTATTGCAGTTTCTTCTAGTGCAACACACTGCAAACAGTGTGTAAGCATGGCGGCCAGTTTTGCACCAATTTAATTTGCAGGCGATATAGGATCATAGTGCCAAACACCACCACCACCTCTCATCGAAACTAACTTTTTTTTTTGCAATGCTGAATGTGAATTTGAACAAATACATTGAAAATTCTGGAATGCACTACCTGCAGCCCCATGAATGATTGTCCATTTTTTTGCAAATATTTCTATGAGTGTGGTTTGGACGCAGGCACGAAGCCAAAAGGGGTGGTGGTAGCACAGAAGTAAAGGAACCTGGCTAGTATGCTAGTAGCCTGGAATTTGGAGTTCGAACCCCGGTCACCACCGTTGTGCCCTTGAGCAAGGCACTTAACCCCAAGTTGTTCTTGAGGAGATTTGACTGAGTCAAGGCTCACAACACTTTACATACAGACCTGTGGCAGATGATGTCAAATAGCAAAATCATAACTTACCCATTATAGCTTTCACTTTTATTTCATCCAGGGCGCTTCTTTTCTCCCCATCTCCCCCCTTTGAAACCTTGGATTCCCCTCCTGAGGAAAAAAGCTGTTTTTCAGTATGAAAAATAACCAGTATATAGTTTTATACGTTTTCATTATCAGCAGAATGACAATCAAAATGGCTGAAAACAGACACATACACACAGTCGGTCCATTTACATGCACAGCTTAAAGGTGATCTAAGTAACTTTTTTTACCTTAATTGAACAGCTTCGGAGTCATTGGAATGGTTATATTACTTATTTCGGGTTAAATGGTGGTCGTTTTGCACCCCCCTGCTGCCCGTGAGCGGAAAATCCGCACTTGCAACTTTGAGCCGCCGGGTCGGGAAGTAAACAATGTAAACAATTGCAATGTAAACAATTGCTAAATGTGTATATCGATATTTTAAGTGTGGAATTGATGCATCGTATCGTTAGACGTTATATTGATGCATCGATCCATATCGATGTATCGTTACACCCCTACTATTTTTGGTTTCTTTCGCTTCCCCCCCCCACCTCCAGAATGGCTGCATATGTGCACTGGAACAATTCTTCAAAAAAAACGCATTAAACTTTTGTTTACAAAAGACATGAAACTTACCGAGTGGTCAGGGGTGTGCACTGATATGCTCACACAAAAATCCAATACAAGTCAATGGAGTTGGATAAAAACTACGATAAAACCTATTGGAAGCATCTTTTGCAGCGATTTTTGTGTGAGCATATCAGTGAACACCCCTGACCACTCGGTGAGTTTCACGTCTTTTTAAACAAAAGTTTAATGCGTTTTTAGGAAGGATTGTTCCAGTGCTCATACGCAGCCATTGTGGAGGTGGGGGGGGGGGTGCTACCACAAAAACCGGGCCAGCAGCATTTGGCCAAATTTCAGTCTTAACCATTCTATTTCATCAGAAACAATCTGAAAACAGGGCTTTAAGTGTAAAATACCAAACTTGTAATTTAATATAACAAATGTGACTATGGAATAAGCATTTTTAACTACACTCCACACTACTGTACAGACAATACTAACCTCTCAAATTACTTTTGACGAGTGTTTCAATGTCAAACACCCCAAGCAGCAAAATCCTTGCCATTGATGTCCCACTAGATGCCTGGCAGGCAGAGCGCCACACACTTCGTGATACGTAAACACCTGAACCTGGGACAATTTCTTCCTGTTGAACAAAATAAAATACATAGGCTTAAAAGTTTCAATTCAGTATAGTAAACAAAATATCCAGCATTCAAGATTTATGTACAATTGACTGTGTAAATTGGTCCCAATAGTATAATGTCAAGCATTCCTGGTCCCTACTGTCAATGTTGGAGATGTCATATTATCAATAAGTAGTGTGAAAAAGAGCCATTGCCACAAGGTACCAGGAAATTTGGGAGATTAGATTAGGACAAATTTATAGTAAATTGTATTCGATTATGACCAATTAATATACAGGGTTTCCCCAGGTTTGATTACCCCAAATTTAAGACTTTTTAAACACTTTTTTAAGACCATTTTAATGAAAATAAAGACCTACATCGCACCCATTATGCAGTCGTAAAACACCAGATTAAATCCCAATAATGACTATTACTAACAAACAAATGTTTTAATTAAAATACATTTATTATAAAAAAACTCATTCAACAACACACTGCAAAGTGATGTTTTTGGTAAATATCAAACATTCATAACAATAAACAGATAAACTAACTTTTCAAATCGTCTTAGTAAAGTTTCTCAGCATTCAAATTGCTTCAACCATTGCTTCAGAGGGGTAGACAGATAGGTAAGAGAGATATAGATAGTAGGGGTGTAACGGTTCACAAATTTCACGGTTCGGTTCAATACGATACACTTGTGTCACGGTTCGGTATGTTTTCGATACAGCAAAAAGAAAGAAATGCCAGAGATTTTTATTATTTTTTGAATTAAAACTAACGTAATAAAGTATGTTAAAACATTTTCCAGCAGCGGTGCTGTTACGTTTTGTTACGAGGGCATGCACCTCCGGAAGATTTTTTTTTTTTAAATAACCCCTTAAACCATGACTTCTGGCAAGTTTTGTGGATAGAAATTGACATTTTGAGACATACAAATATACCATCAACAGATTCAAGGCATGGTTATTGCAGCACACCTTGAACTGGTCACAAACAGAAACCTTAATTTTATAATTTTAGACAGGATTATTCATGTTTTTCTTTTGTGTTAATTTTCAGCTATAAGTTAAAAATTGACAGGGGAAAAATGAAACGGCACAACCCAGAAAAAGATTATTTACAATTTATTGAAAATTTTATCTTAATGGCTAAGGCCACACCCAATCTGTGAGCACTAATTTTTCTGGGCTTTTCATAGAAGATCTCTAAGGCGCTTGGGTAACTGAATGCTATTGTGGGGAAGCCATTAATGCTGACACGCATGCACGTGGCCAGATGTTGTCCTTTTAGCCTATTCCTCAGGTCTTTCTTCACCTAGAAATAACTTAAAGGTGAATATTTTTTTCAGTGAATTTTTTTTTCACTGACAAATTTTAATATTCGGTAAAAATCCACGGTTCTCGGTACCAATTTCGTAGTTCGTACTGCTTTCTCCTTTCCACAAGCGCTTGCTCTACCGTGGCATCTGTCGTTGATATGCAACCATGACCAGAGAGGTGCGCCTGGAAAAACGAGCACGACGCGTCGCTTCTATTATGAGCGCGGTTGCCGCGTCTACATTTTAAATTCCGAATTTGCACTCGCAAAAAAACGCGCCATGTGAACAGCCTCTTATGGCAACGTGACATTAGCCTAATCAAAAATATTTCCATATGTGGCTCTTTCCTCCTTTCTTGTCAACAAGTGGATTCAGAGCTACCGCATTAGCAGCGCCGCCGGTCGTCATATCTCAGTGTTTTTAGGTGTGTAAGTGAATGAAGTGAATGTCGTGATATTAGCACAGTCTATGGATATTAGCCTACTGATCATGTGAAGATTTTGCAGCGGCGCTGAAAATCCAGCGGCGGCGCTGCACCGCTACTGAATACATTGTAGGGGAAACACTGATATATATTTTTTACTTTGAGCAATGATGGAGCTATAATAGACTCTTCTTAGGAGCATATAAAACAAAACAGCTCCTTGGAAAAAATGAAATGTAGCCAAATATTGTAATAGTTATAAACAAAGGTATATTTTTAGTTCAGATTAACAATTTAATTGTAGCAATTGTATTCATAATGTCAAAATAAAACCAACGTAATGTTACTTGAAAGCATTATAGCCTACAATTCCTGCCAAACTTCCATGGTTGCAGTTAGTGTTACTACAGTAAATCCATGGTGAATGCTGCTGATCTGTGGACACTGGATAGTTCATTCATGGCACAATTTTTCTTCCTGGCTTCCACGCGCTGTTTGATCCGTTAATGACGGAGAAATGTGAATGTTTCTCACTAGATCTTGCAGCGATGTTACTACTTCTGTGGCGAATTCAAATGCTTTCTTTACTGGATCTCTTATTAGCGCTGTGTAGTAACAGTGTCGCTTGATCACGATCGGCTCGCGCTGCACTCGTCCAAACTGATAAACGGTCCTTCAACCGCCACACAATAACGAGCAGTTTCGTTCCACTTACATTACGTTTGCACCAGAGTTTCCGCTAGAAAAAAATGGTGCCGGTCAAAGTGACCGGCAGAGGTTTCGTTTTCCGGACATTTTGATGATATGCCGGTCAAATATCGCCTCTTAATTAAGGGGGCGGGATTATTACACAATTTATTATTTATAATAATAATATTACCATCTTACGTGACAGTTCTCCATTACGGACGCGTCGCGACCATTTAAAGCGGCGCTAAAAAACTGCTTTAAAACTTTCACAGAGACCTCAAACAGAAAGCACAAAGCCTTTCTTTAAAGCTCCAATATGTAGGAATTTTGTAATAAAATTTCCAAAAATAACTTGCACAGGGTGATATATTTCCTCCAGTTGTGTACTTACAATATCTCAAAAGTCTCCAAAGATTTTTTATTTCAGAGAAATTCCGATTTTAAATAACTGGCCGTCCCGGAAAAGAAATGTCGCGCCTCAGTGACGCAATCCTTTTTCCGGTGTGGACCATGTGATAGGATATTCCACCACTCCGGATTTTTTTTTTTTTTTTTACAACAACTTTATTGAGGTTTTTTTTTTTATCACAATAAACAATAAAGACGTCTGACAAAGAATAAAAAAAAGAATAAAATAAAAAATATGACCCACCACACCGGAATATCGCATGGTCAAATGCGGAAGTGGTGGTTAAAGCGTTATAGCCATAGACTGTATGGTTATAGCTGTTATGGATCACGATTACTCTTTGGCGAGTATTGAAGTGCCAACAAAACGAAAGCGTCCATATTCTGATACACGCAGACTGTGTGACAAACGAAGGAATAAAACCTGGATAAATATCGGCCAGGCGTTTTCGAGATGGAGAGAGCTGCGCGACTATCTTGGACTTGACAGAGACTCTCTCGCGAGTGTATTGAGACAGGTAAGACATGCAACTGTCAATAATAGCACTTATAAACAAAGTTATATTGCTCTTTGTACTTTGGTAAGGCTTTTTATCACGTGTGGTGACCGAGATTATGGCAGTACAATTAAATAGAATCGGATATGATGTTAAAAAAATATATTTAGTCATTACTTGCAAATGTTCGTTCAAATTTACTTTTAGATATTGGTTTGAACACGTTAAACAACACGGCATTAACCATAAAAACGTAAAACTGCACAACATTAACCAAACAAATCATTTGACAAATAGCTGTATGTTGTAACGGGATAATATAGCATAACATTTCACGTTCCTTGCAGTTCATTAATTATGATGACATAAAATAATACGATCAGACATACAGGTAATACAAAAACGAATAAATTACCTCATCCGTGATCATGATTCATTAATTCCATGTAGATATATCGCTAGATGGTGAAAACAACGACATCTCCCATCGTCACCTCCTTCATAGCGTCATCAAGCTTCGCCTTTGTTATTGTTGAAACTGCGCCCTCTTGTGGTCAAATACCAAAGTCACATACTGGAGCTTTAAAACGAATTTCATTTTGTATTAATTGTATCTTAATTTTAATCAGTGTTTCATTATCCAATTTTCTTAATTTAATAAATAAAAAGTAAATATAGCAGACAATATAGCAGAAATTTAACGTATAAGGTAGCCTACTCGCCCCACACACCTAAAAAAAAATAGAAATATATCTATTATCTACAGAAATCTTTACTTTTAAACAGAACCCTTCAAAACAAAATAAAACAATGTAGGCTAATCCATATGAAATGTGTATTTCTCTCCGGTGCGTTCACTACTGCGAAGATTGCGAGTCAGACTTCATCTTTGCAGCCGACACAGAAAACACTTGTTTATTAATAGACAATTAAAATGTCTCATTGCAATATTTTACATATTCATAATCATTACTTTTGCTTGCAGGGTTCCCGCGGGGTCTTAAAGGTTTACTCCACTTTTTTCGGAAATATGCTCATTTTACAACTCCCCCAGAGTTAAACAGTTGAGTTTTACCGTTTTAGAATCCATTCAGCCGAACTCCGGTTCTGACGGTACCACTTTTAGCATAGCTTAGCATAGATCATTGATTCTGATGAGTCCAGTAGCATTTCTTTCAAAATGACCAAAGAGTTTCAATATTTTTGAAACTATTTTTAAAACTTTTTTCCGTCGATCTTAGTACACGGTTTAACTACAGAAGAATCAAGTTTTAAATAGGAAAAATATTGAAACTCTTTGGTCATTTTGAAAGAAATGCTACTGGACTCGTCAGAATCAATGATCTATGCTAAGCTATGCTAAAAGTGGTACCGTCAGAACCGGAGTTCGGCTGAATGGATTCTAAAACGGTAAAACTCAACTGTTCAACTCTGGGGGAGTTGTAAAATGAGCAAATTTCCAAAAAAAGTGGAGTATCCCTTTAAAAAGTCTTAAATGTCTTAAATTCTGAACTTTAAATTTAAGGCCTTAAAACGTCTTAAAAACAGCCAGATCGGTCTTAAATTTCATTTAGAAAGGTCTTAAAAAAGGTTTTACCGTCGTTCATTTCCAGAAACGCTGGCCGCAGAAAGTTATTACAAAGTAGCAAAAAAGTATCGAAGTCGCTCGCCAAGAGGCAGTTCACATATCGCGTCTTTTTCGCGCTCAAGTTCATTCAAATGTAGGCGCGCGGTAAGCGCGCTTAAAATAGAAGCGACGCGCTCGTTTATTTCCAGGCGCAGCAACATGAAAAAAGACATGAAGGATGCGGGTGCACCCAAACACTACGGGTGTGTTTCTCTTCTCCGTAAATAAATCTTGTAACAGAGCTACAGCAAGCGTTTTTCGGCGGTGGAAATCCATTAGGCCTAGCCACTAAAACTTTTTTGTCATTATGGACATTGAGTTGCATAGCAACGACAGACGCCACGGGAAAATCGGACCGAATTTAACTAATAATAATAAAAGATAAGCTAAAGTGTATTGTAAATGTCACTAAATAATTTTTTTTTATAAAAAGAAGATCAATTAAAGTCTGAAATATGTGAGGTTTATCTTTTTATAAAAACCTTTTTTGTCTACTTAATTTGAACTTGTATATGTTAGTAGCCTATATAACATGTTGCAAGACACTTTTAAAATCTGGCTATCATTTTTAATCGTATTATTTTAATGTTTATGTTAGTGCGTATTGATGCTAATTTTATTTGTTATTTGCTGTTTTTCGACATAAAACTTGGGGAATTGATTTCATTGTGTAGTATTAGTACTTTTGAACAGGATTTTGTGATAACAGTGATCATTTTTGGCACTATAATAATTAAGTGAAATGTTCATGCCATTTCATCTCTAGTTATGATCAACTATGATCAACTAAAATCATCTAATTATGTGTTTTTTTACATTAGGCCTAGCCTATAATATGCAAAGTACAATTTTCTATAAAAAAAATTATATCTGATTCTGTTATTTTCTCTGACACGCGTTGTTGGGTCTGGAAGGTTACTAATGTGATTGTTTTCTATGTAAATTAAGTTAATGCTTTTTCAATTACTGAATTCATTGAAATAAAATGAATTCTTTGATTTGAATATGTTTTGGCAATGCGTCGTGTAGGTCTTAAATTCCAATCTTTATGGTCTTAAAATGTCTTAAAAAGGTCTTAAATTTGACTAACTGAAACCTGCAGGAACCCTGTGCTTGTTCTTTGTGGCAGTTATGAAAAATTGAGTGTGAGGGATTTGGTCACTTCACACAACTGTAGTAGCGTTTAGTCCACTGCCTATAATAGCCTAACTTTTTTTTTTACCGACTACCGACTAGAGAGTAAACTTGTAAACCGGCGGCTCTTTATGAGCGTGCTTGCCACGCGCAGCGCGCCTACATTTGAAATAATGAAATTTTGGTCGGCAGGTAAAATGGTCCAACGAACCGTTCAGTTTGAAAATGCGTAACAGTTACACCGAACCGAACGACACTTCCCCATGATGTCTCTCCTCTTGACTGGTTGATTAGAATGTTGATCCATTGCCCGCCGGCGCGGAAACCCAAACTATTGTTTGCGCATACCAGAAATTAGACGTTCTCTGACGTTACGCTAAACCCTGTTGAATTTTCACGTTGTTGTTGTTTCCCCCATTTCACCTTGCGTTGCAGTCTGGTTGACTTTGAATAAATAGGCTAGTATAATGAAATTTAAGACCTTCGTTTAAAAAATTAAGACTTGGACAACGGAATTTAAGACTTTTTAAGGCCTTAATTTAGGAACATGACATTTAAGACCTTTTTAAGACTTTTAAGACCCCGCGGCTACCCTAATATAGAAGACAAGGTGATTGCAAGCAGTTCACATACGTTCCAACAGCACTGCATAAAAAAGTACTCACTATTTGAACAGGGTTTGAAGGGCTGGGGAGAGACCCTGGACTGCCGAGGTGCATGGAGCTTCTGTTGAGCATTTCTTTTATCTGAGGTATCTCTGCATCAACAGGAAAAACGGGTGTGAAAGACTGTAGCCAAAAAGTATAAGAATAGAAGTATACTCTTTTGATCCTGTGAGGGAAATTCAGTCTCTGCATTTATCCCATCTATGTATTAGTGAGACAAACTGTTGAAAACATCACGCTTCTTATCAGTCCTTTTAAAATAATGATGTGATGATGTAAGTCCCCATATACAATTTACACCAGCCAATTTTTCTGTGTGGGATGGCAGGCCAGCACAGTCTGGTCAATGAATAGGAAACATTGGCAGGTCGAGTTTTATGATCTGACAAAATAAAAGCCCCCGGTATTTAAGTTTTACTGTGTGTGTGTATATGTGTGTGTGCAGAATGGAAATATAATACGTTTACCTGTAAAGATGAATTTTTTTATTTCTAGCAATTCTTGATGCACAAGTGAGAGCTCGTTGTCACTATTTCCTGCTTGTTCTTCCAAGGAAATGGAAGCTCGGATATCAGCCCCTTGATTGTGAATGGCAGCCTGTGGAAACATATAAATGAAATTATTTTAAATTAAACATACAAATTATTGCCTTCGTTATATATATATATATATATATATCATTATGGGGTAAAGAGACCATTAAACAAAAAACTCACTTTGGTTCCACTGACTGTGGCCACGGCAGTAGGGGGGTCATCCTCATCCTCATCCTCCCACAGACGTTTGGCAACACGGATTCTCTTTCCCACAATGGCGTTGTCTTCGGAATCTTTCTTCGAACGTTTCTCCAACTTTCGCTCCAAAGTATTCATGTCTATTGCAGAGAAATATCAGTCACCATTGCCACTAACACACTGATAGTACCAACAAGGGTCTGAGTTAAAGGGATGCTCCACTTTAAAATGAAAATACTGTCATCATATACTCACCCTCATGTTGTTTTAAACCTGTATGAATTTATTTCTTCTGCTGAACAGAAAGGAAGATATTTAGAAGAATGTCAGTAACCAGACAGATTCTGGTCTCATTGACTTCCATAGTAGGAAAAAAAATAACAACGTTATACTATGGAAGTCAATGAAACCAAAAACTGTCTGATGACATTCTTCTAAATATCTTTCTTTCTGTTATCTGTTTAGCAGAAGAAATTCATACAGGTTTGAAACAACACATGAAATAATGTAATGCCCACTCAATATGATATCATCACATTATTATTAATATCACAAAGTGATCACTCATATCGGTTCCTACATAACCTCGAGGTAGCTTTAGCAAGTCAAAGTAACACCTTTTTGCCTCAGAAAAATTAAACACATGTAACATGACGTTAACTAAACACATTCCTTGACAACGTGGTTTCGTAATAAGTTATCTATTTATGTTAATATAGCTTATTACATGGCTTGGTTTAGTATGCGGCCTGTTCTTGATAACGTTAACAAACCGCAGCGAAGTAACGTTACGCCGTTGCCATAAAAAACAGCGTTGGACGCGGAACGGACTATTTTCTTTTGCGGAAGAAATACAACATTTTTTTAAATCAATATTTTGTGTCAAATTATTTATTTATTTTGTACGTAACGTTAGCCATGTAACGTTAATAAGCGGGATAATGTAGCCTATAGCAAGGCGGTTATTATTGAGAATAAGCCTTCAGGCTGATTCAAGACCCCTCCGCACCGCATTCAGCCTGTCGGGGTTGTTAACGTCTAACAGTTATAAACCGCCTCGTATTACATTATCCCTTACATTATATCCCTGTGTAACTAATACAAAGCAGTAAAAACGTTAGGGTTGAACTTACTTACCTCCAACTGATTGAACGGTAGCCATATAAATGGGGAATCCACCTTTTGGTCGTTTTCCCACACCCCACTCGACGGCAAATTCGTCTTCGTAGGTAATCACGCCGTTTACAAAACTTTCCAGATCAAAATTTCGTATGTATTTAATGTGAACAATACTAAATTTCCCCTCATCAACCCGGCACACCATTTCACAAGCGCATACATGTCTTAGCAAAGAGTATAGAAGTAACAAGAGGCGAAACTCCGTTGCAGTTTTGACAACAGCCACTAGGTGGCGCTTCGGTAGCGCGGCCGCCATTTTGGACTGAACCAACGACTTTACTGTTAGCACAACTACTGTACAGCATATGTCTGGAAATAATTGGAAACAAAGAAAACAGTGTTCTGCCATCAACTGCAACAACTACCAGTGTACACCAATCAACTAGCATTTCATAGATTCCCCAAAGATCCAGAGAGGTAAAGTAGAAAAGGTTTTATTAACTTTAAAGTGAGCTAACGTCAACGATAACAGGTGCTGTAAGTTAACGTTAATGTAAGCTATCCCATAACCGCAGTAACAGTTTGTTAATGTTATCTATTTGGTCGAAATTGTCAAGACTCGAAATGGGCTTTTTAAATCGCATAATTTCAGAGATATATGAACACCTAACCTGGCAAATGACTGCTTTATTAATTCATTGTTATCACTAAATTAACCCTTTAACTGTCACCTTTTTTTCACATAAACATGAAAATCACTATCCAAACTTGAAAGTGAAACAGAAAAAAGTTATATAAGTTTGAGTTTATTAAAATGTACAAATTTAAAAAATATAATTATTTATGTATATATTACAAAATATATTTTACTCTAGAACTGCAAGAAAATGAAAGCAAAAAATCTGAACAAGTTGTGTTCCACATTTTAGGTTTATATGTTGATATCTCGCTCCCTCGCCCTTTCTGCCGTGTGCTCTAACGTTACACGGTTTGGAGCTGCGCGCTCTTGATTCCGGGTGGTTGTAGCTAATTTGCGGGCATAAGGTTCTTCCGGGAGACATGGGATGTCTGCTCTAGAGATATTAAAAACTAGAAACTACTTTTTAGTTCATTTAAACGCTTTTGAATTTGAACCCGGTATCGTTCAATTCTATGACAGCTGTGTTGCGTTCAGTCCAAGATGGCGGAGCTGCAGCTCTGCGCATGGGTGAGTTTGTTGCAATGGAACGTTCTATTGAGTTTCGCCTCTTGTTACTTCTATACTCTTTGTCTTAGTTACTTCTTGTCGTGTCTTCTTCGTTAACGTTCCTCAGGTTTACGCGGGTGTTGCTATACATGGATTTCTCGGCGACGTCATCACTGCTTGCGCACGCAACCAAGAGGCAAAAGACCCGCGCTCTTCGTACCGGAGTAAAGGGTTCGGCTAGTAGCATAGTGGTGGTGGTGTTGTTGCTAAGTCAAAATGCCAAGGAGTTGTAGCCAGTGCTGGGTGCCTGATGTTCAACATTCCTATGGGGAAGCATGGTTTTGCCAAAAAAATGCCTTAAAATCATAAGGCTTGGCTTTAATGCTAAGTAAGTACTAAGGGTTCCCACATAATCCATCGTCAAATCTTTGATTTACAGTAAAGTAACGTTATATGTGTCATGAAATGTTGCAGGTCGTAACGTAAACAAGGCTAACTTACATAAAAGCGAAGCTCTATAGATGCTGCACTCCTAACATTGGCTATTACATTACTACATTGCTATAGTCTAACGTTAACATGATAACTCATGCATCACAGTATGTCCGGATTTTAATTCGTAAACAGTTGGACGTTTTACATAATGTTATATTAATATAATATAAACACAAACAAACAGATCCAACTCTGAAATTATAGTTTATTATTGAGTCAGCAAGAAATTACAAACAATGCGAAATCTACGTTAATTACAATGTTCTTTTACAGAACTCGGCATAACAGCTAGCGGTTTTCTGCCTCTTGGATGCGCGCGCATCCGGTATTGTTTGTATACATGAAACCCGTGTATAGTGACAGAACTGGTTACCATCGAAATACTGAAAAAAAATCTCAGAAAGAAAAATGTTAATGTTTTAAAAATCAAAACCAATATGTTATTGGTATTGTTATTGTTATTATTATTATAATTATAATTATTATTATTATTATTATTATTATTATTATTATTATTATTATCTTAGTTTTAAAAATCAGATGGCCATTACCGGAGGTTACGTAATCCACCAAGAAGGCAAGGTTCAAATATAGATGAAGAGATACATTTGATATTAAATTATATTTTCCAAATGAATTCTGGAGATTTAGGTTTTTCTTTTTTTTTTTCTTTTTTTTTTTTTTTAGAAGAACTGGTTTAATAAAGATAATTTAAGTGTAGGTAAATATATTCTGACACACATTTCAGAAGGTGGCGGCAACCAGACGCTGTTTGCCAACTGACATAAAGAAGAAGAAGAAGAAGAAGAAGGTTCAAATAAATATTAGCTTGGGGCTGCGTTCGAAACCGCATACTTCCCTACTATTTAGTATGGGAAAAAGAGTAGGCGAGCGAAAAAGTATGTATGAATCCAAAAGAGTAGGCGAGAATTACCTGGGTGACGTACTAATTATCGCGAGATTCGGACTTAAGTGCGTTCGAATATGCCTACTTTCCTACTATATAGTAGGCGAAAACAGTACGTGAAGGAAGCAGTACGTTCGAAACATCAGTATTCATAAAAGAGTAGGCGAGAAGTTCCCGGATGGCTTACTCGCTTCCGCCCAGATTTTTGAGTGCTCAACGATGGATACTCTTCTATCCCAGGAGGCCACGCGAGAGGATACGTCATAAAAAAGAAGAAGAAGGATAGGTCATACTCGAACGTGACGGAAAGGATGACGGACGAGACTGTTTTCAAATGTGAGTATTACAAATCAAATGATCGCATGTGTTGAACTACTGTACAATAAACTGTTGAATTGTTGAAGATGTAAAGACGCTATATTTGTGATTTTGCTGTAAATCACATTTTATTATGTAGCTAACAGAGAAGCTCCAGTAAGGACACATACGTCTCCAAAGTGGATTTGCATACATTTTAAACCGTATACATCTTAAATACAATTACTAAATGTCTATTTAATATCTGGCAAGAAAATCTTCTATAAGAATTGCAGATTACTACGTCTAATATAGATATGAAATAGGCATCTGAGTGATGTATGTGTGCTATTATGTAGAACAAATCTATAAAGTAACTAAACATAAGTTATCTATTTTATTTGTCCATTAGTACTGTTGATAAATTAAGGAACATTTATGTAGGATAAAAAGTTAAAACAACCTCAACATGTAAATGTAGTGTTGAGCTCATAAATCACAGAGGTAATGTGAGTCTGGTCTGGATGTTACAGGGACAGATGAACAGATGTGTGTTTATCCGGTGGAGAGTGGCTCATGAAGCTGAATGCTACAATCAAAGGCTCTGTGACATTACAGAAATGAATACAACAACTATTTAAATATTAAGTTGTAGTTTATTTTAATTATTGTAGTTTCAAACAGAGCTATTACAGCACTTTTCTGATTCTTGATTTCTGTGCATTTGCTGCACAGCTTTTGTGGTGGAGCAGGACCTGCAAGGAAAGATGATGTGGCGGCATTTGTGGAAAAAAAGCTCTATTGCCTCAGATTGTGAAGCACAACACATCACGCAACAACCTCCGGCACGAAGGCACGGCTCACCTCTGGCGGTCAGCTGATTCATCAGAGCCGCAGAATGGGAACCGCTGTGTTGAGATGGCAGAAGGATGTGGTTCAGCGCCTGTAGCCTACATACATACATGATTGACTGTAGTTTTAATAAAGCTTTGTTTCATGTGTTGACTTGTATATGCATTTGTTTATTGTGTGATGGTGACTTTGATTCATTCTTTTACTAATTTATTAATATTTCTCATTGTTGTCAGTAAATAAAATACAATTAATTAATGCTTTATTTATTGTTTGAATGAAAATGTAGATGTTCACTATATACACATCTAGAGTGTATTCATGCATAGCTATTTCAAATGACATACATTACATTTTGTTTGTTTTATTGAATTATATAATTTACAGTAAAAAGTAATATAATTAATTGATCAGCATTTATCGTTGTTATTATTGTATGTTTTGGGGCTGGAATAGCAATGCAATTCATTCTGGGGTAATATTAATTTTTAATAATGATACTTAAATTTTTCGAGTATAAAATCAACAGTTTTCTCCAAAGGTGAATCTCCCTTTGTGCAGACATTACAAACGCTGAGGAAAACCGTTCTAGGTAGGGCTGTCGAGTTACTGATGTTATGAGGTATATCATGTAGGCTATGTATGTTTATATATATATATATATATATCAATCATGGGTTTGCAAACATATTATGATATTTTATACACAGGAAAAAACCTATAAGGTTGAATATCAATATTTATTTTCTTAAATAATTAATTATATAATACATTTAAAAAAAAAGCATTTTCTGTTATTTATAGGCCTGAGGGATGAAACGAGAGTTAAATTTAACAAGAAAAAGAGGAAAACAAAGCAGTAAGCCACTTTTGCTTATGGATGAAAATGTTTGGATATAAAATAAAGAAATTAACAACATATTCAAGAGATGACAATTTTGGGATTTCGTAATAAAAATAAATATCGTTAAGGATAAAACGGTGGGTCACATTAGTAGGGTTAAATATAAGAACTTAAATCAACCCTAAATGTACTCACAAAATAAATGGGAAGCAGTTTTTTCAAAAAGACCACAAAATGAGCAAGTTTAATCAATATCATGATATTTACAGACAGATTAATTAAGCGTGTCGTTCAAATCTTTTAAGTTGTTGCGCTTGTGATAACGCGTCGTAGGTCACATGATAACGTCAACATGGCAGATGTCCGGTTCTCATTCATACTCAACGAGATCTGGCTATAAAGTATCTACTCTTTTAGCGCTCGTTAAGTAAGTACTCATTGAAATTAAGTACCTACTCATTGAGTATGCGGTTTCGAACGCAGCCTGGGTGATTTCAGAGTCAACTATGGAAGACGGCATTTTGATTTTAATTTCATAAATGGAGTATCGAAAATACCTTACCACGGGTGCAGCAGTTCCTGCGCGAACAGCACGTCGATGGAAAAGGTAAGTTCACTATATTGATAATGTTAGCTAACTTTAAAAGACAATTCCGTGCGTTCATAAGACATGTCGTTAGTTAACGTTACCTTAGCAATTATCGCTACCTAACTTGAACTATACTGTCTATGTGAACTAGCAAGCAAGCATGCTTCGATTATTATTATCCGTTTCTGTTAAATTTAGAAAGCTTAAGAAAAGGGAAAACTTGAGTAATTGACCTTTTCCGCATTTCATTCATGAGAATTGTTTATGTATAACCAGGGGTGGTCCGTGTAAAAGAAAATCACACTTTTTTTTTCGTTTTTCATTTATTTGTTAAAAAAAGAATAATAAATGAACGAAAAAGTACATGGAACTTTAAGTAGGTTCAGAGCCATAGAAAGATGATTCTGGGTAGGTTTAAGTTTATTGTAGCCATGCAAAGGAGACATGATTGACATGTAAGTTAACGTTAATGTTGGAGAACAAATGCTGCTGAATCTATGATTGGGGGAAAATAACAATTATAAAGTATAAGTTTGTAAGTGTGTGTTTGTACTGAAGTTTAAGCAACCTCAAACTGATGTTTTTTAAAAATCCGATTATAAAAATATCTACATATATGTGTATAATAAAATCACTTGAGAAATTGCAAAAAAAAAAAAAATCAACATAAATTGCCAAACCCTGAAGAAACGGTCAAGCTTAGTGTTAAAATACAATTCTCATTTTTTCTTATTTCAGGTCAGCGGCATGTTCAGGCTCCCCAAGGAGAAAAAAAGTAAGTCACTCTTCATGTGAACAATGAAATTCTGTCTAATTCTACACTGATCTGTGTCAGGATTGCAGGCTACCTGCTTCCATTTTTACCATTTTACCTGCACCAACTTTATAAAGTCTAACTTAGTTATAATGTTATATTTGTAGTGTATTAGCTCTAGCTCGTGTTTATTCATTTTAAGTTGGTAAGTTATTGTACAAAAAAATCATGTATTATCAGAGATTAAGGAAACATGTTGAATTGAATACTGCCTTGAAGAACTGAATACCGCCTTGAAGTAATATTTATTATTTTCATAAATATTGGTTTCCTATTTCAGGTATGTGTTTCTGCTGTTACCCTAAGTGATCCTGCATGCATCTCCTGTGGTCCTGCACTCGACTCACTTAATCCTGATCCTGTACTTGTCTCCTGTGATCCTGCACTGAACTCACATGGTCCTGGTCCTGATCCTGCACTCGACCGACATGATCCTGTACTCGTCTCCTGTGATCCTGCACTGAACTCACATGGTCCTGGTCCTGATCCTGCACTCGACCGAAATGATCCTGTACTCGTCTCCTGTGATCCTGCACTGAACTCACTTGGTCCTGGTCCTGATCCTGCACTCGACAGACATGATCCTGTACTCGTCTCCTGTGATCCTGCACTGAACTCACATGGTCCTGGTCCTGATCCTGCACTCGACCGACATGATCCTGTACTCGTCTCCTGTGATCCTGCACTGAACTCACTTGGTCCTGGTCCTGATCCTGCACTCGACCGACATGATCCTGTACTCGTCTCCTGTGATCCTGCACTGAACTCACTTGGTCCTGGTCCTGATCCTGCACTCGACCGACATGATCCTGTACTCGTCTCCTGTGATCCTGCACTGAACTCACATGGTCCTGGTCCTGATCCTGCACTCGACCGACATGATCCTGTACTCGTCTTCTGTGATCCTGCACTGAACTCACATGGTCCTGGTCCTGGTCCTGATCCTGCACTCGACCGACATGATCCTGTACTCTTCTCCTGTGATCCTGCACTGAACTCACATGGTCCTGGTCCCACACGCATCCCCTGTGATCCTGCACTTGTGTCGCCTGATACTGATTCTGCACTCATTAGTACTATATCGGTAAATGTTAATAGCTGTCTCTATAAATACTATAAATATTATATAAAATAATATTATTATATTAAATTCTAAAAACTACTCCCGGTCACATATTAAGGCTCGTTTTTGCTTATTTGTGAAATCTCAACAAACCGGAATGTTAATTGTTATGCAAGTTTTACTTTATAATAGTAAGATTAATACACATACTTTATCATTGATATTTGGTATCGTTGGCTGAAATAAAATAACATTTTAAATTTCTTTGTGTGTTGCAGGTCTGTGAAGAACCTCCACTCTCATTCATACCACCAGTCCACCAAACCTCTACAAACACTTCCTGTGCATATGGGCAGGTACGGCAAACTGCTACTGTCGAGGATACAAGAAAACAGCATGAGTTGCTTCTTCTTGCTTTAAAACTCAAGCATGGACTGACTGATGAAGCTTTAGAAGACACACTTAAAGTTGTTAACGTTATAAGTCAGAGGCATGCTGTGTCATCTACCAAACATCACTTTTACAGAACTTTTGATGACTTGAAAAGAAATATTCAGTTTCACTACATATGTGAGGGATGCACAATTTCTGTAAACATTGAGGGAGAAAAAGTGGTTTGTCCTAACTGTCAATATTCTTGTAGTGTAGCCGATCACATGAAACAGGGGCACTTCTTTATTGTTTTTCCACTAGAATCACAATTAAGGAATATGATGGAACAAGAGGAACTCTTCAGCCAGTTGACTAGGCCTAACAGTGGTGCTCACTCTAGTCCACTGACAGATATCACCGATGGTGAGCTTTACAAGAGGGTTAGCAGAAATATTGAAGGCCAATCTGAGCATCACGTCAATCTCACATTAACCTTTAGCTGTGACGGGGTACCTGTGTTTAAGAAATCTTCTTACAGTATTTGGCCACTTCTCTATACAGTCAATGAATTACCACCTGATTTGAGAGCAAAACAAGTGATGTTGGCAGCCTTATGGTTTGGTCCATCAAAGCCAAACTGTAACACATACTTATCACCATTTGTGAAAGAATGCAATCAATTGCTTACTCATGGGTTTGAGTGGATCAGTGTAAATGGTATTCATGGCCGGTCCAAAGTATTTCCCTTGGTTGCAGTATGTGATTCTGTTGCGAGACCGATGATTCAAAATTTTAAGCAATTCAATGGAGAATTTGGATGTTCTTACTGTTTACAAAAAGGTACAGTCGTTGAGAAGGGTCAAGGTCATGTACGGGTCTATCCTTTTGAGTCTGATACTGAAAGCAGAAATCATGGTAGCAGCCTAGATTTTGCTCGAGAGGCTATAGAAAATCGCACTACTGTGAAGGGAGTGAAAGGACCGTCAATTTTGTCCTTGATCCCATCAGTTGACCTGATACAAGGTTGCGTACCTGACTACATGCACGCCTGTCTTCTTGGTGTTGCAAGATCTATGACTTCTATGTGGGTTGGAAGTGACAATCATGAAAATCCATGGTATGTAGGAAGATGTATCCAAGTGATTGATCAAAAACTTCACCTTATTCAACCACCCTCCTGTGTTTCCAGAGTGCCTAGATCACTGCGAGAGAGAAACTATTGGAAGGCGCATGAGTGGTACATGTGGCTTTTCTACTATAGCATCCCAGTGCTTAAAGGGATCTTACCAGAGTGCTATCTAATCCACTGGACACGGTTTGTGAAGGCTTTGGCATTGCTCTTAACTGAAAGTGTCACCTTGCAACAAATTCAGGAAGCAGATATCATGCTTAGAAGATTTGTGATGGAAATGGGGGATCTCTATGGTATACAAAACATGTCCTATAATGTCCATCTCTCTCTTCACCTTGCACAAAGTGTGCGAAACTGGGGTCCTTTATGGGCTCATTCAGCTTTCACATTTGAGTCATATAATCACAGCCTGCTCAAAATGATCAAGAGCACACAAGGGGTCCCTTTGCAGATTGCCAAAACATTTCAGTTACAAAAGGGTCTGCCCTTATATGCCAAGAAAACACTGTCAAATGCATCCTCTGAATGCATTTCGGCCTTTGAAGACTTAGTCAGTCCTACACACACCCAGAGTGCAATAAGGTGTAAAGAGGTCATTGCACTTGGAGGCAGACATGAAAAAGTAAGACTTGAGCAAGATGACTACCTTGCCCTCCACAATGTAGCTAATCACATAGAGAGAGAACTTCTTGTCAGTTACCGTGACAGGGCAGTAATTAATGGTGAAGTTACGCACTCTAAAAGACATTCGAGAGAGAGAAAGAGAAACTCGCATGTTGTAGTCCTCACAGATAACAGTATTTTCAGTGTTGATAAGTTTGTTGTTGCAGACTTAGGAAGTGGGGAACACTGCTATGCCATAGGACATTATTTTGAAACAAAGCGACACAGTTTTTTTGCTTCATTGTCGAACCCACACCACTTTGTTGCTGTTGGCAAAAAGTTGGGGCATCTGACAGCTGTTCCAGCTGCAGTTATTCAGAGAAAGTGTCTCTTTATGAATCTTCCAAACCTGAAGGTTAATTATGTTTTTATGTTTTTAAATCGTAATGAGTTGACAAATTGATTAAAAAAACGAAAGGGGTCATAGAATGGAAAACATTTTTACCCATGCAGACCAAATGGTGAAAACACATTATTCCTTATAGAGTTTTCGCTAGTCAATGAAATGCCAATTGATAGTTAAAAAGAATATTGTCTAACTCTGAATACCTTGACATGAATTGTTTGTACTTGTCAAAATGTCATGTAATGAAATGCCAGTTAATAATAGAAATGTTGTATTTACTTGTCTGAATAGTTTGAAAAGATTATACTTAATGTCTGAATACCTCAAATGCCAATATTTAAAATAATTAAAATGTACTGCTTTATATATTATATCTGAATGTCTATAGTTGGAGATATTCTGTCTGTATTGTGTGAATACCAAATATAGTATTCTTAGTACAATAATTCAGTGTTTTCTTTGTCATTTTTGACAAATACATCCACAAAGTACCATAACCATATGCCACCACTTTAAAAATGCATCAGTATCACATGCATGTTTAAATACATATTTGTTTTCCACATATTTAATAAATGTATGTAACATATTTATACTTAATGTTGTCCATATATGTGAGAAACCAATACTATACTGTAATATATGCAGATATATGGTATCATATATGGATGAACTCCAATTTTTCTTCACATGTTTGGACACATAAATGTTCATTTATGTTGCAGGCATATATTGTGTTCTCAGATAAGTCAAATATATGTATAGATATATGTTGCAGTCATATATTGTGTTCTCAGATAAGTCGAATATATGTATAGATATATGTTGCAGTCATATATTGTGTTCTCAGATAAGTCAAATATATGTATAGATATATGTTGCAGTCATATATTGTGTTCTCAGATAAGTCAAATATATGTATAGATATATGTTGCAGGCATATATTGTGTTCTCAGATAAGTCAAATATATGTATAGATATATGTTGCAGTCATATATTGTGTTCTCAGATAAGTCAAATATATGTAGAGATATATGTTGCAGGCATATATTGTGTTCTCAGATAAGTCAAATATATGTAGAGATATATGTTGCAGGCATATATTGTGTTCTCAGATAAGTCAAATATATGTAGAGATATGTTGCAGGCATATATTGTGTTCTCAGATAAGTCAAATATATGTATAGATATATGTTGCAGTCATATATTGTGTTCTCAGATAAGTCAAATATATGTAGAGATATATGTTGCAGGCATATATTGTGTTCTCAGATAAGTCAAATATATGTAGAGATATGTTGCAGGCATATATTGTGTTCTCAGATAAGTCAAATATATGTAGAGATATATGTTGCAGGCATATATTGTGTTCTCAGATAAGTCAAATATATGTAGAGATATATGTTGCAGGCATATATTGTGTTCTCAAATAAGTCAAATATATGTATACATATATGTCATGCTATTTAAAATATAAGTACATATATGGCCATATATTACATTTTTGTATGGGGTATATGTATCTATATATAGACAGAAACATGTTGAAATGTGAACTAGACTGGTAGGCAACCTTTCAATGCTAAATGTATATACATGTCCGACACAAGGATGTTTTTATATTCTATAGTAAAACACAGCATGATAAAAGTAGGCTAGTATGAGTGTATACTATGGTGAATATTATAATGTTTAGAACCGTGTTTACTGTTAAATACTGTGTTTGTGGATATCTGCTCAAACATAGATGTATAATATGGTAACAATAATGTTTAATAGTTTGGAGTGGCTCGATCTCTTCAGTAAATGTTCTTTGCACGCATTGTGCGTTTGAAAAGCAAAACAGTAGGCTTCATTTTTTTACTCCAAATGTTTACTTTCGTTATGCCATTATGAAATGAGATTGAAGTAACATATGATAATCAATATATTTTTATTTTTCTCTAGTGCAGTGTTGCTGAAGTGTTCCTTTTTAACGATTTCTAGGTCGCCTGCTATAGGCTATTGTTATTATTATTTTATGCAGCACAGCACATAGCCTATGCCAACAAGCCAAGGCACAACAAACCTGGTGTTCATTATGTGGGTGTGTGTGTGCATTTTGTACATTTTAAAAAGCAATTTTAACCTAAAAAATATCAAAAATATATTCCCCAAATCGTGCAGCCCTATAGTTTCTCTTGATATCAGTATGTTCACACCGTTTTTTTGTTTTGTTTTTTGTTTGTTGTTGTTGTTTTTTCAGGGACCAGATGCCCCACTGATGAGTCCTGCTGACTTCAACATTCACATAAGTCTCCGTACATGAACATGGTAAAGTGAAAAATCAAACACCATGGAAATGACAGGTATGTACTATGTTTCAGGAATGGCACAAAGGGTTAAGTCTCTGTCTTTAGTTCAGTGTGTTAAATAATGTGCTTTTATTTGTCATTTGTTGTGTATCTTTTGATTATGTTGTGTTGTAAATAAATCCAAACAATCAAAAAGCCATTCTTTTTTAAATCTCCTCATTCTTTGTGCAAGGTTCCTCATAATGATAGGGCCTGATAGCACCTGAGCATGTCAGAACACCTCCAGGGCCCAGAAAACACCTCAGACCCCAGAGGGTTAACCTAAGTGCTCATTTGATCATTCCAATCCAAATGGGACAAAACATGCGATATGCATTTTGATCACTAGTTGATGGCTTGTTTAAATGCAGATAAAATGATAGCTGGAATTTACATCTCTACTGTAAGTGAAAGAGTCTTAACACATCTTAGAATGTTCAAATGGTATCGGTATAATTTTAATCGGATTTTGGCAAATAAATCCTAAGCGCAAGTCTGTTTGACAAAGGAATCTCACCTCAGTGGTATGTAAACTGTACCGGTATTTATTATTCTGCTTTGGTTGAAGAAATCCAAATTGCAGTATTGCTTAATCTGTTTCTGATGAAGAAATCTCAGTACAGTGTTATTTAAATGTAGACTTGGGTGACGTCTTACAAATTATAGTTATATTGATGTAATTCATCTCAATTTTAGCTGCATCAACAAGCACATCACTCGCTGAAAGGAATGTCAGTATTCATGCACGAGATGGACGCAACTATGTATGCTTAGACAAGCTTTGACTTACAGCAAATCTATTTCCTTACCCTTTAAACAAGTACAAGAAGTTGTTTAAAGTAAAGAGAAGAGTTACATGAGTAAAATTTGCATATTTGCATTTTACTGAATGTAACATCAAGTTTTTTAAAAACTTATAGTATAGGAGCCACATTTTAAATCGTTTAAACATGCATAACTCGTTTAAAATGTGCAGACATTCTTCATGGACTGTTGAATTGCTCTGACATGCACTGATTCCCATAACAACAACTTGTCACAGGAAGTGCTAACTTGTGACGTCATATTGTAAACAAACCAGTCTAGATGGCTAAGCTAACCCAACCTAGCGTCCCTTCAGCTTAGGCTAAGCTAAATAATAACTTCTACAGTTAGCGGTTAGCATCATTTACTTGAAGCCTTTAACGACAGCTTGTGTGTATGCAGTGCAAAGTGATCTAAAATACTTTTCCTTTAACCCCACTTAAGGTTTTTGATTTTTCACCTTCTCTTTCCTTACTTTCAATTCTTCTCAGCTGAATTTCACCTTCACTAGTTTAGGCATAGTCCTTGCTGAACGCTGTTGGCTAAATCTGCAGTTACCTTTTCAATTAAACCTAAATTTAATTACATGTAAACTGTGTAGCTAGAGAAGAGTTCTTATAGTAGTAATGAGAATTTCCATCAGCATGTTGACTTTTGGAGGGACACATGGTGTGGTCTTGAACACGCAGCAGCTGTGACCCTCTATGGAGTGTTGGTCCAAGCAAATCTAAATGTTAGTCACCAGTGTTATTGATTATTCCCAATTTCAGATCATTCCTGCTGTTACTTATCTAAGTCCTTTTTATTTTATGTTATTTGATTTTGATAGTAATAGCAGTCAGCTATTCACTTGTCTATTCTTTCATCTATATGATTTATTTACATTTCCCCTCTTGTTCTAATGTGGTTCCATTTCCCATAGGGCCCAGAAAGGAGCCAGAGACACCTTTATTTGTGATTTTGTTTATTCTCAACAAGTGCACTCATTTTTATGAACCTGCTACACAAGTAATCTCAACGATTACTATGGCATATCTATAGTCCTGAGGATCGATAATAAGCATAATCTGAAAAAGAAAGCTGTCCTTTTTCCTTTATCCTCTTATCCTTCACTTCGTCAAGCCCGTTGTGAACCATCAGTTAAGTCCGGAGAAATAATTTAGCCATAAGAACCATCTTAAGTCATTTATTTCATCGCGGCTTATGCCCTTTCCAGAAAATATTCTCAGAACCACACAAGTCTTAGCCTCCTAACATCCACAGCTAAGATGATAAGGATACAAGACACACTTCACAATCTAGCTACACATGAAACAGCTAGCTTTATGCTACATCCCTAGCTAACCCATTAAACCTTAGCACTGAACTCTTTAGGGTCATGCATTAGTCTCTCTGTCGCAGATCCTCGTGGGAGGGGCGTCCGACCGTGTGACGTCACACGGTCGAACGGCTTGATTTGAGATGGGGTAAAACACATAAAAAGATTTAAAAAAAAAACACTGGAAGGATTTTTATCATTCTATGATGGTTGTGTACAGGCACTGCCAACACACATTTCAGTACAATCAACTTGTAAAAGTGCATGTACCATTATATGATCCTCAAAATGTCGCAGATCCTCTGCTTAACCTGACCTTAACCAGCCCATTTTGTATTTCAGAAGGAGTGGCTTTATCGAAAACGATGCATTCGAGACATATTGGAAAGAGGGGAGCTGTAATAATGTAAAATATGTATTTTCCAAAAACAAAATCAAGACTTCTTAAAGGGAATTTAAGGACCCCTGTAGAAAGTTAGCAGGAATTTTAGGCTGATTTGGCTGTTGCTACTGGAATGGTGGGTCCATTAAAACGTCTTGGTTACCAATGTAACCCTCGTTCCCTAAAGGAGGGAATGGAGACTTAGTCGATCGTATACCAACTGTATGGGATAACGCCTAGTGAGCCCGATCACTCTGATTACTCTTAAAATCAAGCCAACAAGCTTTGGCAGGTGCGTAATCAACTCCCCGCATTACCCTGCGGGTATAAACACGTAAGTGGATGCACCTACCAGTTGTTTTTAGCTGAGCAGATCGTGCCCCAGTCAGCGGTGGTCCAGTAGAAGTGGCAAGGGGACTAAGTCTCCGTTCCCTCCTTCAGGGAACGAGGGTTACATTGGTAACCGAGACGTTCCCTTTCAGTCGGGTAACGTTCAATTTAGTCGATCGTATACCGACTGTATGGGATCCTCTAACACGACACTACTACTGCCACCTTCCAGTGCCTAAACACAAAGCTGCAACAGCCTCCACATGGCGGACGGTCGAGCTTAGGTCAGGAAGTCACTGCTGTTGCACAGGACCACTGGGAAAGCGTACCTTGAAGGAGAGGTCTAGGCTGCGAAGCCACATCTACATGAGAGTAACATGTGGAAAACACATATGGACCAGGCGCCTAAGCGTACAACATATGGGATGTCATTGAGGTGGGGGGGGGACATAATCGAACGGGTGCCAGACGAACTGAATCGCCTTAGCCGAGTCAAAAATACACAAACCAATCGAAACGATCAGGAACACTTTTCAGCGCTACAACTGACCACCCCAAAAGGCTCAGCGTACCAGACCTACTCAGAATGAGGCAACGGTTCGGAGGCAGAGACCTAGCTTCAGAGAGCCCGTAGGCGGCCAAAGACCAGGTCTGCCTCCTTAGTTAGCAGCAGAGTGCGTGAGAAGGCATGAGCGGGTCCTCGAACGCATTACTGCTAACTAATGAAGCTGAATCTCTAGCATAAGGAAAAAAGCTGAAACAGCCAGGAACACCTCACGGCGCTACACCGGTGAATCAACAGAATTCCAGATACCATCAACCACAACTTCAGTAAACAGGGACTCTACTCGGAAGGCCCGTAGGCGGCCCGAGACTGAATCTGGATCCAAGCTGAGCCCCGGGTGAAGGCTGTCGCACATGCTCAGCGGGAGAAGAGGCGGACGCAGGGGGACGCCCTCGGCGACGGGCAGGTGGAGGATCTACCCCCGATGGCCGGGTGGAAGCAGCAGCAGGTCGTCGGGGAAGGATGTGCCGGATGACCTCCATCTGCTTCTGTACAGTGGAGAACTGTTGGGCGAAGTTCTCCACCGCGTCGCCGAATAATCCAACCTGGGAAATGGGGGAGTCCAGGAACCGAACCTTGTCCGCTTCCCTCATATCCGCCAGGTTGAGCCAGAGATGGCGCTCCTAGACCACCAAGGTGGACATCGCCAGACCTGCAACCTTTGTATCCCGGAGGGCCAAATCGGTTGCAGTGCGGAGCTCACCCATGAGCTCACGATCTGCACTACTCTCGTGCATGTCCATGAGTGCCTGGGCCTGGTGGACCTGAAGCAACGCCATGGCATGCAGCGAAGATGCAGCCTGCCCACAGGCCCGCCAAAGCAGATGAGAACTTACAGGCCTTAGAGGGGAGACGAGGGTCTCCCTTCCAGGAGGTAGCGGTCGCTGGACACAGTTGCATTGCAACAGACTGTTCCACTGGGGGAATCGCCTCGTAACCCTTATCCGCACCTCCATCGAGGGTAGTGAGGGAGGAGGAGCTACCAAGTCTGTTTCTGGCAGAGAAAGGTGCCTTCCACGACCTAGTGAGCTCCTCATGCACTTCAGGAAAGAAAGGTACCGGAGCGGCGGGCTGAGAACCAGACCGGCCAGCTCCAAGAAACCAATCATCCAGCCGAGACGGTTCGGGATGCGGTGGAGTATTCCACACGAGCCCGACCGCCTCGGCGGCCTTCTTGAACATAGCCGTCATCTCAGGATCCAACATCGGCGTCGCCACCCTCCCGGAGGAGGGCAACGGCACAGAGTCTTCCTCCGTCAAATCAAGCTCCCCCTCTGCGATGGACATCCCATCGTCCGGAGTCGCCCCTAAAGGAATGTCCGGTTGGTCCTTCACAGAGGGACGCATTCCTCCTGAGCTTCCCCCGGCTGCGATGCCTGAGAAACGGGAGGGATCCACGGTGCCACGCCGGGCGGATTACCCCTCACCGTAACTCTTATTTATTTTTATTTATTTTATTTTATTTTATTTATTTATTTATTTGATAGGGACTATGCTCATTGATCAACAAACAAGTTACTTGCTGTAAACAAGCCAGAATTAGCTACAAGTGCTAGTTTCCATCTGTTGTCCCTAGCCAGATCTTAACAGGCACCCTAAAATACAAAAGTCAATAAAAATACACTATAAACTTAATAAATACAGTAGCAATGTAAAAAATACAGCAGGAATTTTAAAACAATATGAGCATACCCTCAAACAGACAATATAATGCTCACCTCACCTAACCCTCAACTTAATTACAGTATAAAGTAAATACAGTATAAATACAGAGAAATAAAATAAAATAAAATAAAATAAAAGCAAAGTATGTTCATGGACTTAAATATATGGTGTATGGTTACAATTGTAATTGTCCCTAATCCAAGATTTAAGCTGTTTTTTAAAAGAGGAGAGACTAATACACTCCCTTAACTCATTGGGTAGATTATACCAAAAAAATTGTGGCTCTGACAGAAAAGGCTGTGTTTCCAATCCTACTTTGTCTATATTGAACTATGCAGTCCCCTCTGGTGGTTGCTCTGGTTACTCTATTGACCTTATCTTTTTGTTTTATAAACTGGCACAGTGGTGGTGGAGCAAGCACACAGAGTACCTTAAAGGGGTCATATAATGCCATTTTTGTACAAGCTAATATGATTCTTTGGGGTCTAAATTAAAAGTTTGTAATATACTTTAATTAAAAATTCTCATTAGTATTGTAAGAAAACACTCATTTTACCTGGTCAAAAACAGCTCTGTTTTCAGCACGCCTTTTAAGTGCATGTGTCTTTAAATGATAATGAGCTTTGCTCACCCCGCCCCTCTGTTCTGTGCGTACACCATTTGGAATAACAACACAATAACCATAACGCGTTGTTCATTATAAACGTGGGATTATGAATTATATTGAGAACGTCGTACATAGAAAACATGCCGTAATGTACCCTGAGTGTAAACAGTGTAGACAGTGCTCCAGGCAGCGTATCAACAATGGCCGCGCCGGTCCGCACGGAGTATGATTGACAGCTCGCTCATGAGCGGGGGCGGGTCTGTGTTGAAACGCTGCTGTCAATCAACATTTGTGGGAGGGGCGTCCGGCCGTGTGACGTCACACGGTCGAACGGCTTGATTTGAGATGGGGTAAAACACATAAGAAGATTTAAAAAAAAAAACACTGGAAGGATTTTTTCATTTTATGATGGTTGTGTACAGGCACTGCCAACACACATTTCAGTACAATCAACTTGTAAAAGTGCATGTACCATTATATGACCCCTTTAATGACAAGACAGGCATCAGCAAAGTGTCTGAAGTTTTCAAAGCTAAACATGTTGTGTTTTTTGATTATGTGACAATGATGATAGCTATTACCCTTACGGTCCAATGTCTTTAATGCCTGTTTATAAAGTGACTCCAATGGTTGCAATTTTGATTTATTGGCTTGCGACCAGCTAGTTAAACAGTAAGATAAATGTGAGAAGATCATCACATGCAAGAAGAGCTTTGCGGCCTTCATTGGTTGGTATGATCTTATGTGCTTAAAATTTGCCAGGTTAAATTTAACAATATTGGCAACCTTTTTTGTATGCTTTTTAAATGAGAGTTGTGAGTCTAGGATAATTCCCAGATATTTAAAGTCAGATAACACTCTAAACTTCTCTTGGTTAACAATTACCTCAGGGTCATAAGTCACAGTAGTTTGTTCTGTAAAATACATACATATTGTTTTACTTATGTTCAGGTGTAAGCATGAATTAGTTAGCCATATGGATACCTTGCTCATGGCCTCAGTCAGTTGGTGTGCAGCTTGTTGTTTATTTTTAGCATGCACATAGAGGATTGTGTCATCTGCATACATTTGTAAATGTACAGCTGGACAAACAGTGGGCAGGTCATTTATATAGAGACTGAACAGAAGGGGGCCCAGTATAGATCCTTGAGGGACACCTATTTTACAGTTTAGATATGTAGATTGAGTGTTGTTAATGTGTGTGCTTTGTTTTCTGTCAGTTAAGTATGATTTCATCCATTTGATTGCATTCCCACAAAAATTAAAATAGGATAGTTTTGACAAAAGAACGTCATGATCGACGGTGTCAAATGCTTTTTTAAAATCTAAAAATATTGCACCCACCACGCCTCCTTTATCTAGATTCATTTTGATGTTCTTGATAAAAAAGCAGTTGGCAGTTGGCTGCAGATCACCCGTACCCTGCGGCATTCCAGGTTTCCCCTGGAAGGTTAACCCAGGGGGCGCTCTAGAACGGGGCAAAGGCACAGGGACTACACTTCCGCGTTTAACGGAAGCGAGTCTCGATCTTAGCACCAAGATGATCATATCCCCGCAATGAGGACATGAATCATCCACAAGAGCCGCTTCAGCGTGCTGAATGCCCAGGCACGTGACGCAGCTCTCGTGGCCGTCAGAGGACGACAGAGACCGACCGCACCCAGAAAAGCATGGATGAAATGGCATCTTGAAAAAGACACACAAATCACAACTGTGTTTGCTCTTTTAGAAATGGGACCCGTCACCAGTGCCGGAGCACACAGGGGAACAACCGCGGCAACACTCGAAAGTGAAGCACTCACTACTTCCGCCCTCAACCGCGTCAACAAAACACTCTTACTAAGAATAAAAATGCTGTGGAAACAGCTGAAGAAAGCTTCCGTAGCTTGCGACCACCGCTGCAACTGCTGTAAACACCGACACCAGGAGAGTCTTCCAGAAGAACACCGGTACACTCGTTGTATAGTCGCTCGATCAGAGACCATCAGAATGAACCGATCAGCTCCGAAAGCGAAAGATAACTGGTAGGTGCATCCACTTCCGTGTTTATACCCGCAGGGTAAGGCGGGGCATTGATTACGCATCTGCCAAAGCTTGTTGGCTTGATTTTAAGAGTAATCAGAGTGATCGGGCTCACTAGGCGTTATCCCATACAGTCGGTACACGATCAACTAAGTCGAACGTTACCCAACTGAAAGGGAACTCATTCAGTCATCAGTTACTTTTCCCAGTTTATTTGACTTGACATATAGGAGTAGACATTTCTCAGATGGTAGTGATGGTAATTGTTAGTTTCTAAAACCCATAAACAAAATAGAAACAATTAATAGAATACAAACATATTTGCAAATCTTAAATCATTCATCTGAAATCAGCTTTAACAATCAAATGAATGTAACATCAAAAAGAAACTAAACATAACTAGAATTCAATATATCATATCAAACACATAATCCTTTAAACTAAACAAACAATCAATAAGGAACTTATATGGTCAACAACGCAATAATTCCACACAGACCATGTCTGAATGGAGAGACGGCTTCTTACATACAAACAAGTTGAGACTGAAGCATATTTAGTAAGAGGCCACAGGTGATCTTATCAGGACACAGCCAATCAGATCACAGCAGGATTTTCTACAGCCACCCCCAAATATGTTAACATAATTTGCATTTACAGAAAATTCATCCGATTGAATTATCAGCATCAGTCAATTCAGGAAGAACAATTATACGGCTGACTGGACAAATTAAATGTTTCCCTTTGCTGAAAATCTCAGCAACTCACACTCTTCCATCAGGACTTGGCAAAATCTTGCTAACAGTCCCTATAGGCCAGTGTCCACGAGGAAGCTGAGGTTCCACAATCATGACGATGGCAGAAGGAGCAATAGGATCAAGTTCCCACTTTTGATGAATCTGAAGACTTGGAAGATAAGCTCAAACAAAACTGACCCAGAATCGATCCGCAAGAACTTGACTGTGTCTCCACTTTCTATGGGTTAGTAGTTCTGAATCTGCATACATAATTGTGGGAGAGATGCATCTTGCCGCCCCATCAGTAGGATATTTGGAGTGATTGGATCAGGCCCTGAAAGATTTGAAGACACATAGCCGAGAGGTTTTGAGTTTAACAACTCCTCAATTTCAACAAGCACTGTATACAGAACTTCCTTCTGAGAGTACTTGTATTCCCAAAACTACTCGTAATGCTGTCTTAACAGACTGCACCTCTCTCTCCCAAGTACCTCCAAAATGGCGGGAATATGGTGGATTGAATGAGAATTGAATTTGCTGTTGGGCAAGCATCTCCTGAAAAGAGGGACTAAGCTGTGAAAATGCCTCCCGGAGTTCTCTTTCTCCTCCCTTGAAATTAGTCCCTTGATCAGGTAATATTTCATGGGGCCTACCTCTACGGGCTACAAATCTTCGAAGGGCCAAGAGAGTAGTTCCAAATGAAGACACCGTGCCGTCTGGCATTTAAATATAAAGCCCCGCCTCTTTTCATGTCGACGACCTACTTTAATGGTTAAAGGCCCAAAACAATCCATACCTGTTGACCAAAAGGGAGGCTTATACATACGAAGTCTGGAAACTGGAAGATCAGCCATTCTGGGAACTGAAGGCACACCTTTCCACTTCATACACTCAAGACATGATCTCTGGATTTTATTTATTAACTTGTCGCCCTCTCAGAACCCAGTATTTCCGACAAAGCTGAGTGAACACTCTATGTGGTCCTGGATGGCACAGAGTTTAATCATAGTCAGCAACCAAAAGTTTGGTAACATGATTCTTAGGGTCTAAGACAATTGGGTAAATAGCTTCAAGATCCAAATCCTCGCTTTGACTGAGTTGTCCACCCACTCTTATCAGTTCTGTAACGGGATCATACTCTGGTGCCAAACCAACTAAACGGCTGTGTGAGGGAGCTCCATGACCATCCTTAAGCAGTTTATATTCATCAGGGAAATCTTCCATCTAGGCTTGATGCAGAAGATATAATTCTGCTTGCGTTTGAGAAGGTTTGGTCTCAGCTCCTAAGTCCAAAGAGAGGTTTTCAACAGTTGCTGCAATCAACTCTGACCAGGTATTAAATTGAGACACACCAGACTTTGGAGAGTTTACTTGATTAAGCCCACAAAACAAAGGTTTTCTCAGCTCTGTCCCAACCTCCTCAGTCCTTAAGGCTGGAGATTTTGGCCATGGCTGATGGGGAAGATACTGAAAGGTAGGTCCTTGAAACCAAGAACTAGTTACAGACAATTCAGCAAGTCTCTTGCCTCGAGGGATCATCTGCAGGATTACTTACACTGTCAACATATCTCCACTGATCCGGACTAGTATACTCAAGAATCTCCGTAATGCAGTTTGCCACAAATATCTTGTAACGGCAGGATCCAGACTGGATCCAGGTCAACACAGTTGCAGAATCAGACCAAAGTGTCACTTTTTAAACAGCCAAGGTGAGTTCCTTTTGCAACAGGTTCGCTAGCTGAGCCCCAGTCAGAGCAGCACACAGTTCCAAATAAGGAATAGAAATGGTCTTCTTCAGTGCTACCCTTGAACGAGCCATGACCAGAGAAATAGAAATCTCACCATTTCCATTTATCAGACGCAAGTAGGCAAATTTAACCATATGCCTTTTCGGATGCATCGCAGAATATGTGATCTTCCCAGTTCTTTCTTGGACCATACCATCGAGGTACTTGGACCTTAACCAAATCTGGCAACTCTCCTTCCCATGCCATCCAGGCTGCCTTTATCCCCTTTGGGATTTCTGGATTATCCCATCCTCTGGTAGGTTTCATCCATAATTGTTGCAGAAGAACTTAAGCACGTGTCATGAATGGAATAATGAAACCCAGAGGGTCATACTGACGATCAAGTACCCGATAAACAACCCGCAACATTGGGACAGTATACTCCATTAGACTGCTTGCAGGAAATTTTGAGCTACAAGCACAATGCCAACTGAGTCCAAGAGTACCCTTGCATGGATCTGTGCAGTCATGACTTAATCACAGGTCAGTGTCTACTGAACGAGCATTGGGTGGTAAGTGATCAATCACAGATACATGGTTACTGGCCCACTGCTGAATCTCAAAACCTCTTTAAGCCAAGGAAGAATGCAATTTCATAAGTAGTTGGAAAACTTTGTAGGCAATTATACACATAAAAGGAATGCAAGACAGAAGATTGCACATCTTGAAACTCAACAGGAAGGCTCTGAACACATTTCTGGAGAGCATATGTATATGTGGCACAACAAGGACTACGTGTAGCACTAAAAGGCAAAACCTGCCATTCATAAACATCGGCAGAATCATTTCTTCTCATATTTCGCCACAAAAAGCGTAGCAAAGGAGAATCAGAAGACAAGAGGCGGACTTAATGGAACATGGATCTAATGTCGCCACTTAATAGCAACTTGATGTTCTCTAATCCGATGGAATACTCCAATCAAGGAAGGGCCTAGTACCGGTCCAGGTAACAAATAGGAATTCCAACTCTCACCTTGATACTGATAGGAACAATTAAATACCAACACGATGCTTGCCATTATGTTCAACAAGATGGTGAGGAATGTACCAAGATTCATCACTGAGATCAATCTCATTTAACCCCGTGGGGTCGGCGGTCGCGCCGGCGATACCAGCTCGCTTTTTTTCTTATCAGTGCAAAAACACTTATCTTACATATAAGTGTTATACATCATTAGATCCTGTTAAGTGTCTTTTTTGTGCGTGTGTATATTCACAATAAAAACAAAGTATTGTGCTTTTTGCCAAATAAAGAAAAATAAACATGATGTCAGTTCTGCCCTCTCTCTGTCAGTGAAGTTCATTCTGAAACGCGTCCGAAAATGAACTGTAACTCAGCGAATACTTGTCACACAGGGACGAGAGTTTTTTCTTTTTAAAGCTTGAGTTCTCTTCTTTTAAATTAAGTAATTTATATTAAAAACAAATATTCTCAGTTTTTGTAATCCGTTTGAAACCAAGGAGAGGTACAGTTTTTTCGTCCTCCCTTCATTAACTTTAATGAGCTGAGGCCGCAACGCCCCTGGCACCATTCACATGGTAAATAGTTTAGGTGATATTTGCATCGCACACGCCACCGATCAATGCCAAAAAAACACGAAGTTTCTTCATCAGATTCACAAGGTTCCTCATAATGATAGGGCCTGATAGCACCTGATAGGGCCATTATGGGAGGGTCTTTGTCTCAGGTGTGAAAGACATTAATATTCATGATGTGTTCACAATAGCTGTGGCTCGGGTATTGGGGAGTGGTTTTCACATGGCGGCCTCTAGGTAGAGCAGTTCAAACGTATTTTCCGACCTTTCCTGACGTGTAGCCAACTCATCTGCAAACCTTTGCTGGCGTAGTGAGACTTCTGCCAGCTGGCGCAACATGTCCTCCATATCCTACCTGAGAGAGACTCGGACCTGAAGGATGATGAGAGAGAGAGAGAGAGAAAAAAAAAAAAAAAAAATCTAGGTCGGAATCTGTCCTCAATTCTCACTTGCCCGCATTCTCCACCAGTTGTGGCGGGAGAAAAGAGAGCCAGACTTAATGCGTGGTGAAATTACCCCGGAGGGGCCTTTATTGAGTGACAAAAGATTGAAATTAGTGCAAGTGCTCTAAGGTGCACTGAAGAACCCCCGTGAGTTCTGTCCAGGTGACAAAGTATTCCTGCTAATCTCAAATGCTACTTATACATTTCTTGCACCCTGGCAGGGGCCGTATACTGTGGCTGAGAGAGTGGGGTCAGTAAATTATCGAGTCCGCCAGTCGGGACGGCGACGTGGTGAACAGATCTACTACAATAACTTGCTGAAGAGGTGGGTCCAGCCAGCCAACCAAGTGGCAGCGCTTGCCGTAAAGGAACCGGCTGTGGTGGATCTGGGGATCTCTCAGCAGTCCAGAAGAAAGAACTGGAGGCCCTGGTAAGCAACTTTTCAGACATGTTTTCAGAGACCTCGGGCCAGACCGTCATCCTATCCCATGAGATTTGCAACCCTCCTGGAACCATCATTAGGCAGCGGCCCTACCGGTTACCAGAAGCTCATCGACAGGCTATAGAAGAGGAAATGCAACGAATGCTTCAAATGGGGGTAATTGAGGAATCTAGAAGTCCGTGGTCCAGCCCTATAGTTATGGTGCCCAAGAAAGATGGGACTCACCGGTTCTGTAATGACATTCGGAAGCTGAACGAGGCTTATGGACATTGTACTATGTCTGCACCGAGCTTATGCCGCAGCCTACATCGATGACGTGGTAATTCATTCGGAGCGTTGGAAAAATCACCTTGATTACCTGAAGAAAGTCTTGAGGGAACTATGGAGAGCTAGACTTACTGCTAACCCAAAGAAATGTCACCTGGGCCTGTCAGAGTAACCCACAGTACCTGGGTTACAGGATCGGCAGTAGCCTCATCAAGCCACAAGAACAGAAAATAGAAGCAGTGAGGCGTTACGAACCACCTACTACCAAGACTCAGGTTTGTGCTTTTCTTGGGTTGGCGGGCTATTACCGGTGCTTAATTCCTAACTTATCCTCTATAGCCTGTCCTCTCACAGACCTGACAAAGAAGGGGCAGCTCGAGAAGGTACACTGGACAAAAGAGGTGGCACGAGCATTCCAGGAACTCAAGGCAGCACTCACCACTTTGCCAGTTCTGTATGCTCCAGACTATAGCTGCCCATTTATCTTACAGACAGACGCATCCGACATAGGAGTAGGAGCAGTGCTGACTCAAGTCTAGAGGAGAGCATCCCATCGTCTATATCAGCTGTAAGCTCTCCCCTGCTGAGTCCCATTATGCTAAGCCCTGGCCATAAAGTGGGCAGTCCTGGAGCTGAGGTATTACCTGACAGGTCGCAATATCACCTTGGTCACAGATCACGCTCCCCTGCAGTGGATGGCCCGGGGTAAAATATTCCAACGTCCAAGTGACCAGATGGTTCTTGGCACTCCAGGACTACCACTTTACAGTCCACCATCGAAAAGGGTCAGCACGTGGAAATGCGGATGGTCTGTCCCGAATGTTCACTGGATGGTCAGGACTGTGTGTCTCTCTCGCCAAGAAGCTAGAATTTTACTTTGTAAAAAGTTGATTGTTTCCCATCTCTTACTTGCACATCACATTTTTAAGAGTACCATGAATTTTGACCTGTTTACTCAACTGGAAATTGCATAGACTGAATTTGCAAATAAAATAATCATTTGAAAAATCGACAATCGCTTATAAACCGAACAAACAATCTCAGAACATTTATGAATCTCTCAAGTAACAATATTGATGGATATTGGTCCATAAACACCATTTTATATACCTGTAGAAAATGATGAGAAACACAGATTAAAGTCTGCAGCGTTCTGGCGTTTTCTTTGACCACAATGTAAATTCCTCATCACTCTAGAGTAATGCGCCACCTACAGGTATCTTGCAGAAGCCACTTAACCCTCTGAGGTCGACAAACGCGCCGGCGCGTTTTGCTGGATTTTCTCCACATTGTAGCACTATAAACTTAAATTTCTCCGTCATTTATGGTCATACAGAAAAAATAAATATAAAAAAAGAATCTGTGGTATTTCTACTTTTGTATGTGTCCACTTCCAATCAAATCAAAACATTGTGCTTTTGTAAAATAAAGAAAATAAACAGTGTGTGCGTTCTGCCTCTCCGTCGCGGTGAACTTTTTTTTCTTGAGCACGTCTATAAACTGAAACAAAACTCAGCGAATACTTGTCACACATTTATGAGCCATACACCTTTATAAACATTTAAGTGTGTACTTTTAAATGATCGGATTCAAAACGAAAACAAATATTCTCTGTTTAAGTAATTTGTATAAAACCAACAAGATTTCCAGCTTCTCAAACGCTTCCTAATTATTTTTAATTCGGCCACGCCCACTCGCACAAAAGATATTCACATGCAAATCTCCACATGGAACGCGATCGCCCTCATTACCTCAACAACAAAACACTTCACTTCACTTTTCGTCGAGTTTGAAAGACGTGCCTGAGCTTACATTGGATTTACATCAGAAGAAGAAGAACGATATTTGAAGACAAGAAAGATAAGGTAAGTAATTCTTACATATTAGTTTGCTATTGTTGCATAAATTTCACATTGCAGTTGAACTGTTGCTAGATATATGGTGAATATTATAATATTTAGACCCGTGTTTACTGTTACTGTGTTTGTGGATATCTGCTCAAACGTAGATAGGCTATGTATATGGTAGGCCTAACCATAATGTTTTATATTTGATCGCAATCGCGTTTTAATGTATCATATTTTTGATCGCGATCGCGTTTGAATGTATCATATTTTGGAAAAGCAAAACGCTCCAAACGGCTTCATGTTTTTACTATTATCTCATTTCATATCATCATAACGAATGGAAACATTTGAAGTAACATGATAATCAATATATTTTTCTCTAGCTTAGTTGTTACTGAAATCTTTTTGAAAATATATATAGGCTGCTATATTGTTATTATTTTATGCAGCACTGCGCATAGCCTATACCTACAAGGCACAACAAACCTGGTGTTCATTATATATTGTTGGAAACATTTGTGTGAGTGTGTGTGTGTGTATTCTGTGAATTTTAAAAAGCAATTTTAACAAGAAAAATCTAAAATGTATTCCCAAAATCGTGCAGGCCTTTCTCTTGATATCAGTATGTTCACTTTTTTTTTTTTTCAGGGCCCAGATGCCACTGAGTCCTGCTGACTTAAACATTCACAGTACATGTCTCTGTACATGAACATGGTAAAGTGAAAATCAAACACCTTAGAAAATGAAAGGTATGTACAATGTTTTTAGGAATGGCACAAAGGTCTCTTTCTTCAATAAGTGCTTTTTTGTTGTGAATCTTTGGATTATGTTGTATGTTGTAAATAAATCCAAACAATTTTAAAAGCCATTCTTTTTTAAATCTCCTCATTCTTTGTGCAAGGTTGGTCAGAATGATGGGCCCTGATAAGCTCCTAATAGGGCCATTAGGGAGGTTCTTTGTCTTTCTCAGGTGTGGAAAGCTTTCATATTAATGAGGTGATCCGCCCCTTCGCATATTGCTTTCTAACACAAAACACGTCGTAAAATTTTTAAATCAATATATTGTCATCTCTGAATGAGCAGTCAGGGTGATTCTCACATAGTTTTAGAGCAAATATTCTAGGCTACGTGATACAATTTTCAAAAGTCTTGTGAAGAAATAATCAGTATGGGTTTCATGACCTTATTTCAGTGAGAATTTATTTTTGTATTTTCACAAACCACGCATAAATGTCATTATCTCAAAACTACAAACTTTTACATACATGCTGCTGATATATTATTGTAGCAGAGTTTGTGCTGAATACAGTGTAATTAGACTTTAGCCATGAAAATGTCACAAGTAACAGAAATAACCACAAATGTCAGAGCATGTCAGAACACCTCCAGGGCCCAGAAAACAGCTCAGACCTCAGAGGGTTAAATCCATGTAACATTTGAAAATTTTTAGAGACTCTCTTAACCCTCTGGGGTCTGGGGTGTTTTTGGGGTCCTTGAGATGTTCTGACATGCCCTGACATTTGTGCTTTTTTCAGTTGCTTATAAACATCTTAATGGCAAAGGTGTAAATTCACTCTATATAGCACAAACAGGACTACCATAATATGTGAGCCACATGTATGTACATGTTTTCATTTTTGAGAGAATAATGTTTATGCATGGTTATTGAAAAAACTAAAAATGAAAGTTTCTGAAATAAGGCCACTGTTGTGAACTTAGAATCGAAAGACCAGGAGACTTGGTTGTTTCTTCAGCAGGATTCTTTATTGAGAACACGAGCTGTCGGTAGCTGCAGTCACCAAGTCTGAATCAGTGAGATGTTCTCTTACAGTTTATATACATTTAGGGGCAGGAACCGAAAAAGACAGGTTTAGGAACCGGTTTTAGACTGAGAGAGAGCATTGCCCACCCTAATCCACTCAGCATATCTATTCAAACACTGAGACCCGAGTACAGGACTGGCTGGACTTTCTTGCTAAAACACAAACTCCAAGAGTTTCAGTAAAACAGGACTGACCAGTCTTTTGCTTAGAAAACTCTGATAATCATAATTTATACCTAACCATAACATGCTAAATTCAATGTAAACCTAAATTAAACATTTTAATAAAATATGTAATCCAACACTTCCCCCTTTGAGAGAACACATACTAAATATGTGTAAATAAGACTGTTGACGAATGGATGTTGTCGCCTAGGGTTTTTTCTTCAAAATGATGTGAAAATCATCCTGCCTAATCATTCACATAAAATGATACATTGATTTAAGTTTTGTGAAACACTTTTAGTTTGGAAAGCCAATATGTGGATGGGGCGTAAACGATCCAACAGCATCATGCAAATAAAAAAAATTGCGATGCTTCCAACTGTGAACCAATTTGGTAGTGTGTGTATATATATATATATATATATATATATATATATATATATATACACACTACCAAATTGGTAGTGTGTGTATATATATATATATATATATATATATATATATATATATATATATATATATATATATATATATACACACTACCAAATTGGTTCACAGTTGGAAGCATCGCAATTTTTTTTATTTTTCCACAAATTGCGCTTGCAAATTGTATAATATCCAAGGTAAACATGTCTAGTAATTGTGCAGTTAATTCTCATACTGTATTTTCAGTTTTGGAATATTTATCCTCTCCCCAAATTTGTCACCAATAAAACACAATACAAATTATTTAAAGAAAAAAAAATATTTACCTTTTAATAGTTTGTTTACATCTACCTTGTAAATATATATTTTTTATTAAAAAGGTTACAATTACAACAACAATTCAAGTGTAATCTTTCTTTGTAAAAACTAAAGTATACAAAACGTATTATTTGATGACTTTATTTTTGACAAAACATACTATATTTAACATATGGGCAAAATTGGCAAACAAAAGTTTATTTGATGTGGCAGTCTATTGTACAGTAAAAACTTTATAATCTATTCAAAACTAGTCAACGTCTTTCAAAGCTAAAGTATACATTTTATCATACGTATTTCAAAGTAAAGGATTTATTAGTTAGTTGATGACTTTATTTTTGACAAAACACATACAGTATATATTCCTCATCTCAGTATAGCAATAGAGTTTGCTAAAAGCTGTTCATTCAATACAGCAGTATTTGAAAATCGTTAATATTTTGTAAAATTACATTTATATTTGCATTTATGTCAAAACCTAGACACTTTTAAACATCAAAATGACATTTATTAATATGTATTCGTGTCAAAATGACATATAAACAGATTTTCCTATTCAATTTTGCATGGAAACGCTTCCAAGACGCTTGCGTGTCGCGTGAAATATATATATATATATATATATATATATATATATATATATATATATATATATATAGAACATATGAGCAGAAATTGCTAAACAAAAGCTTATTTGATGTGGCAGTATATTCTACAGTAAAAACTGTACCCAAATCTAGTCAACAAAATGTTGTCTTTCATATTTCGCCTGACTGTAACGTTGTTTTTATGAAATATTAGGGCATATAAATGTTAATTTGCAGTTTAATACGTTGCTTATACAAATAGCCTACATTTTATTTCAACATATTTCAGTCGATTTTTACTCATCTCAGTATAGCAATACAGTTTGCTAAAACATCATTCATTCACACACGCGATTTAAATTTAAACTGTCTTTTTGCGAGCTGTGGTAAACAGCGCGCATCTCTGCGGTTGCCGTTCATTCACAGAAACGCGATTCACTTGAGAAGGAAAAAAAACTTACTACAGTATTCCTCAGCTCAGTCGGATCCTTGCTCCTCGAAATACACGCACTTCTGAGGGACAATTTCCATTATTATTATTCCTCACAGCGCTGCGAGACGGTGTAAACAAGTAATGATCTGAATAAACTTGTGTTTTCTCGAGCTGATATGTGGGCGTTCACAGGTTTGCGTGGATTGCCTCAGACATTTGCGTTTGAATAGCGCGCGCTCTCCGTGGGCGGAGTCACATTACATTTGAATGAGCTCTAATGAGCTCGACTGGAATCGCTCTCTTTTAATACAGATTTCACAAGATGAGAATATTTGTTTTTTATATAAATTACTTCATTTAAAAGAAGAGAATTCAAGCTTCATGCCTGTGTGTCTGTATGTCTGTTTGACTGAGTATTCGCTGAGTTACAGTTCATTTTCGGACGCGTTTCAGAATGGACTACACTGACAGAGAGAAGGCAAAACTTGCATCACGTTTATTTTTCTTTATTTGGCAAAAAGCACAACACTTTGTTTTTATTGTGAGTATACACAAAAATAATACATTTAACAGAATCGATTGATGTATGAAACTTGTTTGTAATATCAAAGTCAAAAGAGCAAAATGAATTTCTTTTTAACTGATAAGAAAAAAAGCGAGCTGGTATCGCCGGCGATACCGCCGACCCCAGGGAGTTAAATACTTAACCTGTTAACCGTTGCCAGTGCGCGGGTGCACTGAAGCGTTTTTTTTTATCAGATTTAATGTTATACCTTGACAAACTATACATCATTAAAAAGATATAAGACTCAAGTTTCAGTATTTGACCACTATTGTATTCTGAGAAACTTATAGCGACAGTTATTTCTTAATTTGTGTCAGGAGTTATGAAATGAAAAAATGAGTCGATACCTTTTTTTTTTTCAAGCATACAATGAAAAAGTGTACAGTATGTACAACATAAAACAATAATTGAAAAAACACTGATGATCCAACAAATAAAATTCAACGCTGCTTGAAAAGGAGTGGGCTGAAGTTTAACACTTGTTAATTCCCACCCCTCTTTCAAACTCTTAATACATTAGTTTTTTTTTTTACAAAACACAAACACATAAATCTTCATACATTTATACAATATGTTAGCAACAGACATTCTGGCTTAACCAACTCATTTTCCTTCATTTTTATAACGTTCAAAAATAATTTCTTTAAATCTTTTCCTGAATTGTTTTATATTTGGACATTTCTTAAGCTTCTCATTTAAGTTATTCCACAGTTTCACCCCTTGTATGGAAACACAAAAACTTTTCTTCCTACTGTGTACCATTGGTAATATGAAATTTTGTTTTCCTCTCAACACATACCCTCCTTCTCTCCAAGTAAATAACTTTTGTACATTTTGAGGTAAATCATTACACTTTGCCCTATATAGGATTTGCACAGTCTGTAAATCCACCAAATCTTTAAATTTTAGTAATTTGGACTCCATAAAAAATATATTAGTATGTTCCCTATAACCCGCCCCATGAATGATCCTTAAAGCTCTCTTCTGTAAAATGACAAGTGGCTGAACTGTTGTTGTATAATTGTTTCCCCACATTTCCACACAATAAGTAAAGTATGGCAAAACTAATGAACAATAAAGCATACGTAAAGACTTCTGATTTAAAACTGGTCTTGCTCTGCCAATTATTGCTATACTCCTTGAAACCTTACTCCTAACATAACTAATGTGTGGTTTCCAGTTCGCTTTATTGTCAATGATAACTCCTAAAATTTTTATTTCATTAACCTTTTCAATGACCACTCCATCCATCTTAATTTTAATTTGCAAATTATTTCGACCATTACCAAACATCATTAATTTTGTTTTCTTTAAATTTAGTGATAATTTGTTTGTATCAAACCATAATTTAATCTTCTCTAATTCCTTATTTGTCTCCTGCACTAGCAACTGTAGATCACTGCCTGAACAAAAAATATTAGTGTCATCAGCAAACAACACTAATTTCAATACTTCTGACACTTGGCATAAATCATTAATGTAAATAAGAAACAATTTCGGGCCTAACACTGCCCCCTGTGGGACTCCACAAGAAATTTCCAAGCATTCAGAAAAATAATCTCCCAGCTTCACAAACTGCTTTCGCTGAGTCAAATAACTTCTTATCCAGTTTAATACCTTTCCTCGGATCCCATATCGCTCTAATTTTCTTAACAAAATTTCATGATTGATGGTATCAAACGCCTTCTGTAAATCAACAAATATTCCAATAGTATGCATTTTGTTATCTACTGAACTTGATATTTCTTCTATAAAATCTAACAATGCAAGTGATGTTGCCCTTTTTGCTCTAAATCCATACTGACATTCATTAAATATATTATTTTTTTCCAAAAAGTTGTCAAGACGATTGATAAAAAGTTTTTCCAGAATTTTTGAAAATTGTGGAAGCAGAGAAACCGGTCTATAGTTTGTAAATTGATTTTTGCCAGATTGAAATGATGAGTTGTAAATATAGGTAAGAGGTTTTGAAATGGCATCAATAACATTTCTCACCACCGTCATATCAACATTGTTACAATCATTTGAAGTTTTATTCTTACATTTTGAAACAATTTGAATTATCTCACTTTCCTCCACCGGAGAAAGGAACATTGAATTTACATTTCTTTCAATAGAGCAATAACCATATTGATCATTTCTGGGGTCAGGAATATTCTCTGCCAGCTCTTTCCCAATATTGACAAAAAAATGTATTGAAAGTATTTGCCACCTCTATCATATTATAATTGTCTTTGTCTCCCATATTAAAATATTTAGGTTAACTTAATTGGCCAGAAGACTTTTTTATTACTTTATTCAATATTTTCCACATTTCCCTCACATCAGATTTCTTAGTTTCTATTAATTTATTGTAATAATCTTTCTTAGTTTTCCTCAAGATATTAGTCAATTTATTTTTATATTTCTTATACTTATTTTCCGCCTCTTTGGTTCTTTGTTTAAAAAACTCCTTATAAAGCAAGTTCTTCTTTTTGATTGCATTTTTCAATCCCTTTGTAATCCAGGGATGACCTTTTTTATTTGAAATTGTACATATTTTCTTCAATGGACAATTTTTGTCATATAGTTGTTTAAATATTCTCATAAACTCATCATAGGCATCATGTACATTGCTCTTGTCATATACACCGTCCCAATTTTGTACAAATAAATCATTCTTAAAAACATTCAAGGACTCTTCTGATCTTAATCTTTTGAATTTACTTAGTGGTTCCTGATGAGGCTTACAATCGCTATCAAACACTGTAAATACGGGCAAATGATCACTGATGTCACTTATTAATATTCCACTTATTGCATCATTAAAGATTTCATTTGTTAGAATATTATCAATTAGTGTAGCGCTATGGGTCGTTATCCTCGTAGGTCTAGTGATTTTAGGGTACAAATTCAAGCTATAGATTGTGCTAATAAAATTTTCTGTCAATTTATGCTTATTTGGATTGAGCATATCTATGTTGAAGTCTCCACAAACAATGATTGTTTTACTAGCTTTTTTGGTATACATTTCCTCCATATATTCACTAAATTGTTCAACACATGAGCCTGGTTTTCTATAAATACAACTTAGAATCACATTCTTCCTATGTTCTCTATGTAACTCAATTGTTAAACATTCAAATATATTTTCAACAATGAGACTCATATCCTCCACAACACTAAATCTCAAGTTAGTGTCCACAAATAATGCAACACCTCCTCCTGCTCCATGTTTTCGGTCCATGTGTACAAAATTATATCCATCCAACTCAAAATTTTCTTTTTTCTCCTTATGCATCCATGTTTCAGATAAAGCAATTATACTGAATGGTTGTGCCAAACCATGCAAATAGTTCTTAATATTTTCAAAGTTTGCATAGAGACTTCTACTGTTTATATGTATAACGGAGAGTCTGCCATCTTTATTAATTTGATTGTGCATTTCATCTGTATAGTAGCCACAGTTTTTATTGGCACAAGTAAAAAAGTTCTTGTCCGGATCAATATCATATTCCATATCAAAACTTATGTAATCAGTATGTTCAAATATTTGCAACTCCAGACTGGTTGTATCTTCTGCTTCAGATGAGTGTCTTATTTGAGTATGTATGTCAGTCAGCTTACCTCGTATTCCAGTAGCCTGACAACCTTGTTTACTCATACTCAGTCAGCTCTTCCAAACCCCTCACCACCAATACCTTCGCATCTTCTGGGCTTCCATTTAGTTTTATAAACACTTTACAGTTAGCAGTCCATGTATGTTGTATTTTCTTCATTTTTCTCAGGTACCTGGCTTTCTTTGCGATATCTGCATTGTGCTTTGTGAGGTGCTCGTTGATATAAACGTTTGTTCCTTTGAGCTTTTTTCCTTCCTTCAAAATCGCAATCTTGTGTTTTCTGTTTGCAAATCTCATGATGACAGAAGATTTATCGCTGGCTTTCCTCCTCGGCAACACATGGCAAGCCTCAACATTATTGCAATCCAGATCAATTTCTTTTGATTGTAAAAAGCTCGCCACTTGTTGCTCTGTCGAGCTGGTGTCAATCTCAGCTGCTGGATCTCTGATGTTTACGTCCACCGCGCGAGCATACGATCGGGGTTTCACCGTGAACCCGGTTATTATGATGTCGTTCATCCTCGAATATTGTTCAAGGTCTGCAACCCGATTCTCCAGCTGCACTATTTTCATGTCTTTCTCCGCGTTCTGGATGCGAAGAGACTGGACCTCCTTCACCAAATCCAAAATACGGATCTGTTGCTCCTTTACCTCTGTGAGCTGTGTTTTGAGGAAGTCCAACGTGACTTTAATATCATCGATTTCCTCAGCCACATCACTTAACTTCTTCGGCGGCATTTTCACTGCTGAATCAATGTATATATACCTATATACATATACCTTTAATATGAATTATGCGCGTCAGCCGCTTTCATTCATAAAAAAAAACTCCCGTGCTGTCGTCATGACAGCCATTCACAAAACAACGTCCTTCAGGGCTTTTAGCTCAAAAATGTGCAGATTTGGAGAAATATTGATATATTCTCATAGGTTTACATCAGATTTCTATAGACAGGAATAATATTTATTGAATTTATACCCAAATGCGTCGATGTAATCATTGAGCGCTTGGATACTCTGATACTGTGTTTTCAATTCATACCAATAGCCTGAGGGCGCTATATGCACAATAATAGTCCATATATGGAACATGAAGAAGAGCCATGATCATGTGACATTCCAGGACGTCACTGATACATACAAAGCTACAGAGATCGCGCTGTAACATGCAGATAAAGATGTTTTGAAGACAATAAACATGATTGCAATGATATTTGAGTTACCTGTGTTTTTCAAGCCATGCCAGGTATTTTCATAATAATAGATTATATTTATAATGTAATGCTAATCTATATAGACTATCATTGTGCAGAATACTATACCATAGTATATTTTCTGTCTGATTTTTTTATCTGAAGCCAAATTAAATCACAGAAGATTATTTAAAATACTTGACTTGCGTTATAAAGTAAGTTTGGAGCACAAACATGGTTTTAATCTCATAAATTGTCGTGTATTGATGGTGTGCTAAGCTAACATGCTAGCTAGCCCTAGGTGCACCTGCCACTAGCAGTTATACTTTTATGATTTTTTGAATGCTTACTGAAATGTTTCTTTATTCAAGAAATGCATTTGATACAGTTTAAAATGTGAGGTGAACTTTGAGAAAAGAAAATAGGGACTGAAACCCTATGAATAGCCTGTGAATAGCCAGTTGTTAGTAGCTATAATGCAGACAAAATAAATGCATATTTAGAGCCATAACCAGGCTGGAGAGGTGTGAATGTGTGCAGGGGGAGACTGAGACTGAATTGGGATCGTTTGCACCACAAAACAATAGAGACAATTTACTGGATAGATGGTTAGAAGATGACAATAAATATCAGTTGCATTTTAGAGTCAAATCAAAATAAAGTCATTTGACATGGTCTTGAAAAACATTTAACTAAATACAGAGTTTTGGACTTATTATCTTCAGATTTTAAACATAAAATGTTTAGACATGTGGCTTTAGCTGTAGTGCATTTCTAGATTGCTACAGTGCAAACTTCAACTGTATTTTCATGAGGATGTTTCATAAAAATTCATTTCTAATAACTTTACAAAACTTTGAAGCTATTTATAACAATTTTTTTTTCATTATGACAATAATTCATTCTACATTTACAATAAACTGCCAGGTGTCAGCTTTCAAATGAGATCATACTTGTGCTTTTAGTACAAAGGGTTCATGAACTGTATATGTTTCAGTTTGGGTATGTCATTTCTGGGGATTTTTCAAAAGTGGGGTTGCAGCTTAATAGGTTAAAACTGAAGTGAGAAAAAAAATGGGGTACATATTATTACTTGACACTTTCACCGTCACATTTCCAGTCCATTACACTCTCCCCTACTTTTTAACCAGTCCATCGCACTCTCCCCTACTTTTTTTTTTGATGACTCCTGACATCAATACTCGGTCAGCCTATCTTCTCTCAGTCAGTCATCTAACAAGTCCAGATAGGCATTGGTTGCCACCAAGGAACTGCATTAACTACCTGGTAAGTCATTGGACTTCTCGGAATCATGTAAGTCTGGACTGCATTTAACTGACTTTGTCTGTAAGTCGGTTAACCTAATATGTCAAAAGTCAGGATTTCTTTTGGCTTTGCTTGTCTGTTTGATCTTAGTAAAGTATCTTGTTCCTCTTCATCAACACTCTCACATTGTTCATTTTGCCTTACAGGTAATTTGTGACTTGACGGAGGCAACTCTTCTGGACCGAACCCGACAATATCCTCTCCTTCCAGAACTTGCTCCACGCCTTCTGTTGTGTCTTCATTTATAGTAATTGGTTCTAACAATGGTTTTGCAGAAGGGTAAAACTCTCTCGCAATCTGTCTTATCTGAGATCTCTTTTCAGTCTGGGACTTTTATGGTAGTTCGACATGGTCATGATTCTCTGCAGTAACTGTTAAGTAAGGATAGTACCATTGTTCCTCATCCGAGCTTTCCTCCTCCTGATCCACACACGGCTTTGTGTCTTTCCTCGTATTCAGTTGTCTTTTCTTTACAGGTACTTTTGGAGTGTGGTCTTCAACAGGTAAGTCATTCACTGGTAGTAAAAGGTTTCTTTGTAATACTTGAATTGTCTTTTTACCAGTTTCAGGTTGAATCTTGTACACAGGCCTCTCTTCGATCCTCTCAACTACTTTGTGCACTGACTTCTCCCAATATGGACGAAGCTTCCCTGGACCTCCTCTCTCAGAAAGATTTCGTACTAAAACCTGATCACCTGGCTGGAGAGGTGCTCCTTTCACCTTCCTGTCGTAGTACTTCTTTCCTTTCACAGTGCTTCGTGTCTGGTACAATTATACACATGTATGCCAGGATCGGTGGGGTGTTAAGCAACTCTATGAATTTTCACACAATGGCTGATGTTCAGATGTCCACTGAATAGGGGTTCTCGATGGCATTTGTGCTTTGGTCCCCTTCCTCACTTTCGGTTTACCTTGGCTGGGCTTTGCTATTTTCAGAACAGTCTCTTCCTTGGGGTTCTGCAGGAGCTCATACAGCGGCTTTGCTAACCTTGAGAAATCCTGGATGAAGGATCTGTAGTAACCTAGAAACCCTAAAAGAGTTCTAACTTCCCCCACTGTCTTTGTTTTTTAAAAGCAATCCAGCCTCAAGATCCTTCGGGTCAATCTTAATGCCTTCTCCTGACACTATACGACCAAGGTATCTGACCGGGCGACGGTCTTTTTAGGTCTTTTGTAGCGGCGGACTGCACGTTGGAGGTGTGTGTGGGCCAGGTTCCATGTTTCCTCGCTGCGCTGCAGCCAGTCGTCCACGGCGGGGACATTTATGGGTTCGCCGGACCATGGGAACAGGTGTGGTTGGAATCCTAGGATACACTGGAAGGGGGTCAAGCCCGTGGAGTGTTTTTGAATGGAATTTTGGGCATACTCAGCCCAGACCAAGTATCGACTCCAATCCTCTTGATGGTGATGACAGTAGGACCGGAGGAACCTGATTATTTCCTGGTTTAGGCGTTCGACTTGCCTGTTGGATTGGGGATGATATCCGGATGTGAGGCTTACATTGACTTGAAGTGTCTTGAAGAAGGCTGACCAGACTCGGGAGGTGAATTGGGGTCCTCTGTCGGAGACGATATCATCAGGTAGGCCGTAAAACCTGAACACCAGCTTGCAAAGGTGTTAACCCATTTGCAGAGTGGTGGGGAGCTTGGCTAGTGGAATAAGGCGATAGGCCTTGGAGAATCGGTCCACGACAGTGAGGATGGTGGTGTGGCCATCGGAGGTGGGTAAGTCAGTAATGAAATCGATGGTGATGTGGGACCAGGGGCGTTGTGGTATGGTAAGAGGGTGGAGCAGACCGGTGGGTAATAGACGGGATGACTTTTGGGTGTTGCAGATCTGGCACCGTTGTACAAACCTAGTGGTATCCCAGGCCAAAGTTGGCCACGACATGCCGAGGGAGTTTCCATCTGAGGGTTGGCCTGTTCGAGCTCGGTCTCAATATCCCACTGGATGGGACCGATGATGAGGTCGGGACCCAGGACAGTCTCGGGACCATGGGAGGTCGGTTCAGGGTTGTACTGTTGAGACAAGGTGTTGGATTTTGTGTTCCTAGACCCGGGACAATAGGTAACCGTGAATTGAAAGCAAGTAAAGAAAAGGGATCAGCGCTCGTTTGGGGTTTAACCTCTTGGCGGTGTGGAGGTATTCAAGGTTCTTGTGATCGGTGAGTACAGTGAAGGGGTGTGTGGCACCCTCCAACCAGTGCTGCCACTCCTCGAAGGCAGCCTTCATAGCCAGAAGCTCACGATCTCCCACGTCATAGTTTCTCTCTGTGGCATTGAGTTTCCTGGAGCAGAACGTGCAGGGGTATAGTTTGGGTGGGGACCCCTGCAATTGGGACAGGATAGCACCAAGACCCGTGTTTGATGCATCCACCTCCACCACGAAGGGCAACTCGGGATTAGGATGATGCAGGATGGGAGCAGAGGTGAATCGCTGCTTTAGCTGGTTGAAAGCGTGGGTGACCGACTCATCCCAGGGGAGACGCAACATGCCTTTCCTCACCAGAGATGTAAGGGGGTTTGCTACGGTACTAAAGTTACGGATGAAGCGACGGTAGAAATTGGCAAACCCGAGGAAGCGCTGTAGCTCCTTCAGAGTGGTGGGTTGCGGCCATTCAAGAACTACCCTGACCTTGCCCTCGTCCATGGCGACGCCCTCAGGGCTAATGACATATCCCAAGAAGGTGGTGGACGTCTGGTGGAAGTCACATTTCTCAATTTTCGCATACAACTGGTGCTGGATGAGTCTTCGAAGGACCGCTCGGACGTGCTGAATGTGGTCTTTAAGGGTGTCAGAGTAAATCAAGATGTCGTTGATGTAGATTATGACTGTTTGGTGGAGCATGTCTCGGAACACATCATTTATGAAAGACTCGAAGATGACAGGTGTATTCGCCAGGCCGAATGGCATGACCAGGTATTCATAGTGCCCTGTGCTGGTGGAGAAGGCTGTTTTCCACTCCCCCTCACGAATGCGGATGAGATTGTAAGCACAGTGCAGGTTGAGCTTGGTGTAGAACTTCGCTGTGTGGAGTAGTTCCAGGGCTGTGAGCACCAGGGGAAGCAAATACTGACTGCACTTCGTGGACGCTGTGCAGCGCCCCCTAGACGATTTTTGGGGGGCCCGGTGACGCCCCTTCCTGCAAGGGGCCGTCCCTAAGGGCCCCTGTGAGGTGGTCCCAAGACTCTAGACCCCCAGGGGCCCTATGGGAGGGGCCCGAAGTTCCCTCCCCAAAATCGCAGTTCGGGCATCGGCCACAAGGTGGCTCACCCACTTCCCACCCGCAACCGATTCAACGATCGTAACTTCAAAGCCAAGCCGACTTGGGGCTCCATACTTCTGGCGTGTGGGGGGCCCATGGGTACCTCCCCACACCCGGAGATTGGAGCACTAACTCGGCTTGGTTCCCGAGATACACCCGGTCAAAGTCCCATTTTTGACCGGGCATAACTCCAAAGCCAAGCCGACTTGGGGCTCCATACTCCCGGCATGTGGGAGGCCCATGGGTACCTCCCCATGCCCGGAATATGGAGCTCCAAGTCGGCTTGGTTTTAAAGATACACCCAGTCAAAGTTCCACAGGAAGTTGCCATATCTCGGGAATGAAGCCGACTTGGGACTCCATACTCTGGGTTCATGGGGGTCGCACTGGTACCTCCCCTTGCCCGGAGTATGGAGCTCCAAGTCAGCTTGGTTCCCAAGTAACGGCCGGTCAAAGTTCCACAGGAAGTTGCCATATATCGGGAACCAAGCCGACTTGGGACTCCATACTCTGGGGTCATAGGGGTCCCACTGGTGCGCTGTCAAGGGGCCCTATGGGACCTACCCATGCCCGGAATATGGAGCTCCAAGTCGGCTTGGATGCTTGGGAAGGCATGCATTTCCGAGATTCTTGGGAAGATCAGTGTGAGTTCTCGGGAAGATCAGTGTGAGTTGTTGGGAAGATCAGTGTGAGTTCTCGGGAAGATCAGTGTTAGTTGTTGGAAAGATGTTGTGGATGTCCCCACCCCCTCCACCACCATTGGACAACTCTGCAGATGGGCTGGTGAAGGTTTGGGTCATTTAGGCTGTCAGGGGACACCATAGGCTCTTCGTGGACAAGAGGAATGCTTCCGCACATATAGGTTGTTAGGGGACACCATAGGCACTTCGTGGATGACTTCCGCACATATAGGCTGTTAGGGGTCACCAAAGGCACTTCGTGGACGACTTCCGGACATATAGGCTGTCAGGGGACACCTTAGACACTTCGTGGACAAAGGGATGAAGAATAGGCTGTCAGGGGGCACAATAGGCATTTTGTGGACACAGGTATGAAGAATAGGTTGGAAGGGGACACCATAGGCGTTTCGTGGACACATGGATGAAGAATAGGTAGTCAGGGGACATAATAGGTGTTTCGTGGACAAAACCATTAAATAGGTTGGAAGAGGACACCATAGGCGTTTCGTGGACAAAAGGAGGACAATAGGTTGGAAGGGGACACCATAAGCGTTTCGTGGACAAAACCATTAAATAGGTTGGAAGGGGACACCATAGGCGCTACATGGACAAAACCATTAATAGGTTGGAAGGGGACACCATAGGCGTTTCGTGGACAAAACCATTAAATAGGTTGGAAGGGGACACTATAGGCGTTTCGTGGACAAAACCATTAAATAGGTTGGAAGGAGACACCATAGGTGTTTCGTGGACAAAATCGATCGACACTTTTCACACGCTCTCACGCCACACATCCATTTTCTCACGCACAGAAAAATCGCGAAGCAAAGAGGACACGGAGACCGACAGACTAGACAGAATAATGGATTAATTACTTAGCTCTCAAATTCTGTCAATTCTATTACGAAATTCAAACAATAAATACCGTTTTGGCGCTTGTAAATGTGACGTGACAGATCCCTAACGGCACGTGAACCGACCCTTTCTACTAGCTAATAGTAAATAAACACGAACACTGTTGAAAGATACAGTACAACTTACCGAAATGTATATTCCATCCTCATACATGATATCGATCAATCAGTGTTTTTCATCCGCGGAAAGGGGTCAATAAAACAGCAGGAGAACAATGCCACATAACATTTACCTCAGAAAAACCATTTAATGACCATAATATGGGCTATAGCACGTTAGTTGGCTAGAACGTGACGTATTTTATTTTACTTTTACTAAAGTTGTTTAAAAAAATAATAAAAAAAACGCATTATATTTAATTTGAGTTATTTTTAACCTTAAGTTATACTACCAGCTGATAGGTGTAACGGTAAAAGATGAGGAAGCAATTGCAAGTGTACTCATTTATTGAGAAGGCAGAACAATGAACAATCAACAGCTGGGACACAGGATGGCAACGCAGGGACCCCGATGGTCAGATGATCCAGTGCAGACGGTGAAGTGGTGCGGTGAGTCTCCCAGGTGACGAATAATCCAGAATCCAAGGGAACACGAACAGAACAGGAACAAGGCAGGCACAAACTCGACACGAAGACTGGGAACACAACCGGGAACCACATACAACGATCTGACAGGGGAAATGAGAAAGTGGTGAGTATTTATGGGGTGATGAAATGAGCTGCAGCTGGTGACGGGAGTGATGAGCTTAATTGTTGATGATCGCTGATCAGACGACCCGCCCACACAATCAATGCACAACACACACACACATGACAACAGAACACGAGACAAGAAGAAGACAATGGATTTATGAACCGTGACAGTACCCCCCTCCCTAGGAACGCCTCCTGGCGTTCCCAGGCTCCCTTACCTGTCGATTGTAATCATCGATAAGGGAGTGATCCAGAATGTCTCTAGCAGGTACCCAACTTCTCTCCTCCGGACCGTAACCTTCCCAGTCCACCAAGTACTGAAATCCGCGTCCCCTTCGCCTCGAGTCCAGAATACGATTAACCGAATAAGTCGGTTCCCCATCTACGAGTCGCGGCGGGGGGGGAACCGGGGCTGGCGGATTAATGCGTGCAAAAAAGACGGGCTTAATTTTAGACACATGAAAGACGGGATGAATCCTCCTGTACACTGGAGGAAGATTGAGGCGGACTGTCACCGGACTAATGATTTTAGTGACAGAGAACGGGCCAATAAATTTGGGTGCAAGTTTATTAGAAACGGAGCGGAGCGGAATGTCCTTAGTAGAAAGCCACACTTTGGAACCGACGACATATACGGGAGGCCTACGCCGGTGGCGATCGGCTTTGGCCTTGGTGCGTGCCCCCACTTGGAGTAAAGTCTCACGGGCTCTAGTCCAAGTGCGGTGACACCTCTGGACAAAGGCGTGGGCGGAGGGGACCGCGACTTCGGATTCCAGACTAGGAAAAATAGGTGGCTGGTACCCTACACTACACTCAAACGGTGATAGGCCCGTGGATGACACTGGCAACGTGTTGTGGGCGTACTCCACCATAGACAGTTGCTGACTCCAGGAGGAAGGATTCTTGGACACTACACATCGCAACGTTCTTTCCAAATCTTGGTTGGCTCGTTCGGTCTGACCATTGCTCTGGGGATGGAACCCGGAGGACAGACTGACAGTCGCCCCCAGAAGTCTACAAAACTCTCTCCAAAATTTGGACACAAATTGGGGACCTCTGTCAGAAACCACGTCCGTCGGGAGGCCATGAAGCCGAAAGACATGGTCAATGACGATCAACGCTGTCTCCTTGGCTGACGGTAATTTGGGCAAGGGAATGAAATGGGCCGCCTTCGAGAACCGGTCCACCACGGTTAACCTGTTAACCGTTGCCAGTGCGCCCGCGCACTGAAGCGTTTTTTTTATTATTTAGTTCAAATTTACTATCAGATTTAATGTTATACCTTGACAAACTATACATCATTAAAAAGATATAATACTCAAGTTTCAGTATTTGACCACTATTGTATTCTGAGAAACTTATAGCGACAGTTATTTCTTAATTTCTGTCAGGAGTTATGAAATGAAAAAATGAGTCGATACCTTTGATATGAATTATGCGCGTCAGCCGCTTTCATTCATAAAAAAAACTCTGTGCTGTTGTCATGACAGCGATACACAAAACAACTTCCCTCAGGGCTTTAGCTCAAAACTGTGCAGATTTGGAGAAATGTTGATAGATTCTCATAGGTTTACATCAGATTTCTATTGACAGGAATAATATTTATTGAATTTATACCCAAATGCGTCGATGTAATCTTTATGAGCATTTGGCACTCTCATTTACTGGGTTTTCAATTCATACCAATAGCCTGAGGGCGCTATATGCACAATAATAACCCATATATGGGACATGAAGAAGAGCCATGATCATGTGACATTCCAGGACGTCACTGATACACACAAAGTTAACAAGAGATCGCTGTATCATGCAGATACAGATATTTTGAAGACAATAAACATGATTGCAATGATATTTGAGTTACCTGTGTTTTTCAAGCCATGCCAGGTATTTTCATAATAATAGATTATATTTATAATGTAATGCTAATCTATAGACCATCATTGTGCAGAATATGATCAAATAGTATATTTTCTGTCTGATTTTTTTTTATCTGATGTCAAATTAGATCACAGAAGATTATTTAAAACACTTCACTTGCGTTTTAAAGTAAGTTTGGAGCACAAACATGGTTTTAATCTCATAAATTGTCATGTATTGATGGTGTGCTAAGCTAACATGCTAGCTAGCTCTAGGTGCTTCTATCTTGAAAAAAAAAAAAAACTAAATACAGAGTTTTAGACTTATCATCTTCAGATTTTAAACATAAAATGTTTAGACGTGGCTTTAGCTGTAGTGCATTTCTAGATTGCTACAGGGTCAACTTCAATTTTATTTTCATGAAGATGTTTCATAAAAATAAATTTCTAATAACTTTACAAAACTTTAAAGCTATTTATAACATTTTTTTTCATTATGACAATAATTAATTGTACATTTACAATAAACTGCCAGGTGTCAGCTTTCAAATGAGATCATACTTGTGCTTTTAGTACAAATGGTTCATGAACTGTATCTGTTTCAGTTTGGGTATGTCATTTCTGGGGATTTTTCAAAAGTGGGGTTGCAGCTTAACAGGTTAAAACTACCGTGTGACCCTGGGAGGGTGGGAGGGCGGTGATAAAATCTAGAGCGATATGGGACCAGGGTCTCGAAGGCACCGGCAGCGGTTGAAGTAACCCATCCGGGGGTCGATTGGAAGTCTTACCCATGGCGCAGACTGAACAAGCCAAAACAAAACTGTGAACGTTACGAGCCATACCAGGCCACCAGAATCGTTGCTTGACTAAAAATTGAGTACGATTAACTCCTGGATGGCAAGCCACATTGGAACAATGACCCCACTGAATAACGCTGGACCGTAGACCCTCAGGCACAAATAAACGGTTCGGTGGACAACGAGTCGGAGGCGTTACCCCTTCTAAGGCCTTCTTGACCTTCGATTCGACCTCCCATCTGAGTGAAGAGATGAATAGATTCTCTGGTAAAATGCACTCGGGAGTAGACGGGCGTTCGGAACGGTCAAAAATGCGCGATAAAGAATCGGGTTTGATGTTCTTGGAACCCGGGCGGTACGAGAGAGTAAAGTCAAAACGACCGAAAAAAAGAGCCCACCGAGCGTGCCTGGAGTTCAATCTTTTAGCAGTCCGAATGTATTCCAAATTCTTGTGATCGGTCCAGACGATAAAAGGTACCCCCGACCCTTCTAACCAGTGGCGCCACTCCTCCAATGCTAACTTGACTGCCAACAACTCCCTGTTGCCAATGTCATAATTACGCTCGGCAGGGGATAAACGATGTGACAAAAACGCGCAAGGATGCATCTTGTCGTCTGAAGGAGAACGCTGGGATAACACTGCACCTACCCCCACCTCTGACGCATCGACCTCCACCACGAACTGACGTGATGGATCAGGGGTTATCAGAATAGGGGCTGAAACAAAGCACCCCTTCAGTTTGGCAAACGCAGCCGAGGCTGCGTCTGACCACCTGAACGTAGTACTGGGGGAGGTCAAGGCGGTCAGAGGCGCGGCTAGTTGGCTGAAGTTGCGAATGAAACGCCGGTAAAAATTGTCGAACCCCAGGAACCTCAGTAGGGCCTTACGGGAATCTGGGTTTGGCCAATCCACCACAGCCTTAACCTTGTCAGGATCCATGCGCATTCCCTCAACCGAGATGATGTAACCTAAGAAAGGAACAGACTGTGCATGAAAAACGCATTTCTCCGCCTTGACAAAAAGCCCATTCTCTAGCAACCTCTGAAGCACTTGTCGGACGTGTTGCACATGTTCCTGGAGAGACGAAGAAAAAATCAATATGTCATCCAGGTAGACATAAATGAACTGATCGACCATGTCTCGTAACACATCATTGACAAGTGCCTGGAAGACCGCTGGGGAGTTGGAAAGGCCGAAAGGCATAACCAAGTATTCAAAGTGCCCCCTGGGGGTGTTAAAAGCGGTCTTCCACTCATCCCCCTCCCTGATGCGGACCAAATGAGAAGCGTTACATAAATCCAATTTCGTAAAGATTGCTCCCTGCAACCTCTCGAAAGCTGAAGACATCAACGGCAAAGGATAAGTATTCTTTACCGTGATGTTGTTCAACCCCCGGTAGTCAATACAAGGTCGCAGCGACCCCGCCCCCGCTGGAGAAGAGGAAGGGCGGATGAACCCCGTTGCTAGAGAATCAGAAATGTATTTCTCCATGGCCTCTCTCTCTGGAACCGAGAGTGAATATAACTTGCCCTTAGGCGGAGACGTACCTGGTAATAACTCTATAGCACAGTCATAGGGACGATGCGGAGGAAGAGAAGCAGCCCGAGACTTACTGAACACCTCCTTCAGGTCCAGGTACTCCGCGGGCACGTTAGATAACTCCACTGTCTCCTCCTGAAACACAGGGACAGAAACAGACGGACAGGCAGACACTAGACAAGACTTATGACAAAAGCTACTCCACGAAGACACAGACTGAGATGACCAGTCCACTTTGGGGTTATGACGGGTGAGCCAGGGATGACCAAGGACGACGGGTGCAAGGGGAGTGTCCATGATGTAAAAGGAGATGGTTTCGGTGTGGTTGCCTGATGTGATGAGGGTGATGTCTTCGGTGGCAAGTGAAATGGTGGGGAGTTCTTGACCGTTGAGTGCGTGTACTGCAATCTGATGAGTGAGGGATCTGAGAGGAATTTGAAACCTGAGTGCAAAAGTGTAGTCCATGAAATTACCTTCAGCCCCAGAGTCCAGAAGTGCTCGACAGTCGTGACGGTGAGAGGACCATCGGAGCCTTACCGGGAGGAAAGTAGATGTGGATGAGGTCTTCTCGGCAGAGATCCCACCCGACAGTAGCCTCATATTTACTGCCGGGCTGGGCCTTTTAACGGACAGTTGTAAGCAAAGTGTCCCGCTCTTCCACAGTACATGCAAAGGCCCTGGGATCTCCGCCTTTCCTTCTCCTCCCGGGAAAGCCGGGCTCGACCCACCTGCATGGGCTCGTGATCTTCGACGGGGCCGACCGCGTCCCTCTCTCTGGATCGTGGTCCCTTGATCCCTCCTGGGACTGAAGACGTCGATCAGCTCGAGAAAGACGACCATCCACTCTTATCGCCAGGGCAATGAGATCACTCAATCTGGCCGGGAGGTCCATGGCGTAGATCTCTTGTTGGACGCGGTCAGCCAGCCCATGCAGGAACATGTCCCACTGCGCCTCCTCGTTCCATTGGCTCTCGGCTGCCAGAGTCCGAAACTCGATCGAAAAGTCAGATACCGATCTCTCTCCTTGCTGAAGGTCGGCTAGTACTCTGGCAGCCTCGCGTCCGGACACGGAGCGGTCGAACACCAGCTTCATTTCTTCTGAGAGCCTTTGGAACGAGGAGCAGCATTCTTCCTGATTCTCCCACACCGCCGTTCCCCAAAGCGCCGCTTTCCCAGTCAGAAGCGCCAGAACAAACGTGACCTTGGTTCGCTCGTCGTGGAAAGTCCGGGGCTGCAGAGAAAAATGCATAGAGCATCTGGTCAAAAAGGATCGGCAGTAATTGGGTTCACCTGCGTAAGCCTCCGGAACCGGCAGGCGGGGCTCTGACTGGGATGGGTCCGCTGGTGGTTGTGGGGGAATCGGCGGTGCAGGTGGCGCAGCGGGAACCTGTGGTTGTTGTAGCTGCTGGGTGAGCCCGGACACCTGCGTTACCAGAGCCTGAACAGCGCGAGCTGTCTCATGGAGATTCTTCTCCTGCGTGTCCATCCTCTTCATGCATTGATTCAGGAAATCCTCCATAGGATTGGGAGGACCACTCGCTGCTTCCATGCTTAAGGTCAGATCGTTCTGTAACGGTAAAAGATGAGGAAGCAATTGCAAGTGTACTCATTTATTGAGAATGCAGAACAATGAACAATCAACAGCTGGGACACAGGATGGCAACGCAGGGACCCCGATGGTCAGATGATCCAGTGCAGACGGTGAAGTGGTGCGGTGAGTCTCCCAGGTGACGAATAATCCAGAATCCAAGGGAACACGAACAGAACAGGAACAAGGCAGGCACAAACTCGACACGAAGACTGGGAACACAACCGGGAACCACATACAACGATCTGACAGGGGAAATGAGAAAGTGGTGAGTATTTATGGGGTGATGAAATGAGCTGCAGCTGGTGACGGGAGTGATGAGCTTAATTGTTGATGATCGCTGATCAGACGACCCGCCCACACAATCAATGCACAACACACACACACATGACAACAGAACACGAGACAAGAAGAAGACAATGGATTTATGAACCGTGACAATAGGGCTCTCTGTAGCTATGTTTACATCATTAGGTGAGATTTTTTTTTCTTGAGAAAAATTAACACCTATATTGTGTACCTAATATTTATCCAAATATTAAATCAAATCACAAGAATTTAATTTAATTGAAATCGTGAAATTTGTATCAAGCAATAATAACAAAACGTAGCTTACAAGAAATTGTGCCATGTTAACATTGTAACGTTGCCACTAAACCTAATAAAATTAAGTTTTTGTCGTTGCAACAGCCTGTTTACACTGATTATATACCAAAATCAAAGTTGATACTGTATGATGATAAATAAAGGAGTCATAATAACATATTACATGCTTTGAATTCCTTATATTTAGCTATGCAGTGTTCTAAGCAGCCTGGATGGGTCGCTGTACGTGATGCAACACTTATTATAACCACAAGAGACTTGAGACTTGACTTGGACTCTAGCTCAGAGACTTGAGACTTGACTTGGACTCTACCTCAGAGACTTGAGACTTGACTTGGACTCTAGCTCAGAGACTTGAGACTTGACTTGGACTCTAGCTCAGAGACTTGTGAGCATCTCTGCACCATAGGCGCTTCATGGACAAAGAATAGGTTGGAAGGGGACACCATAGGTGCTTCGTGGACAAAGGGATGAAGAATATGTTGGAACGGGACACCTCAGCCAACCATAGACCGGGGGCCCGGGACCGGGACCGGGGGCCCCTGGACTACCACCGTCCCAAATTTGGAGACCCTGCGACCCTCTGACCCCTGTGTTAAAATCTCTCACTAGGGCCTCTGGGTCTCATAGGCCTACAGACCCTCTTGAATGGGCAAATTGAATTATAGGGAGAAGAATGGTTTTGAATGTCAAATTTGGAGTCCCTGTGACCTTTTTACCCCTGCTTTCCAGACGTCCCATCTGTAACCTATTCAACATAGGCTGTTGGTGTCCAATCAGGCCAATTAAGCATGAAAATAGGTCGAGGGGACACAGAACTCCAGACTCTGACCCAGGGGCCCGTGACGAGACTGACGCATCAGTTTCGGGACGATAGGGCCGAACGGTAACCTAACCCTAACCCTAACCGTAGTCCCGTCTGTAACTTATTTGACAGGGCCACTGTAGGCTTGCCGTGGACAAAGAGATGAAGAATAGGTTGGAAGTGGACACCATAGGCGTTTCGTGGACAAAGTGACGAAGAATAGGCAGTCAGGGGGCATCATAGGCGCTTCGTGGACAAGAGGAAGATTATGGCACAAATAAGCTGTTTGGGGACACCATAGGCACTTCGTGGACAGAAGGATGAAGAATAGGTTGGAAGGGGACACCATAGGCGCTTCGTGGACAAAGGATAGGTTGAAAGGGGACACCATAGGCGCTTCGTGGACAAAGGGATGAAGAATAGGTTGGAAGGGGACTTCATACGCTCTTTGTGGACAATAGGTGGTAAGGGGACATTTTAGGCTGTCCCTGGACATCCCTGGGCATCAACAGCGTCCCTAGAGGTGTCCATACAGAGCCTAGGGCCCCTTGCACTCCCTTATAGTTGATTAAGGGAAATCGTCCAATGGACAACACAACTGATCACCAAATGGGATCCCAAATGAAGCCTAGGCGTCCTTGGTAATCCTATTTGTCCAATGGCCACTTAAATGAATGAGGAAATTTCCACAAACTGCCTAATGACTGCCTTACTGGCCCCACTGAAATGACACGCGGTGGACGGCAGTTTCTGGATGCTGCGCGCTGACCTCAAAAAAAATTTTAGGGACAAGGAAACGCCCCTGGTCTCATCTTGGGACTCCCCCGACGCCCGCGGAGAAACCCCTTGTCTCTAGACCCCCCAGGGGCCCCGCAACGGGGGTCCAAATTCACAACAGCCTTACTGCGGTCCGATAAAGGCCTTTTTGTCCCCTTCCAATCTAACTCATGGGTACACCGACATCTCCGGTCATAATGTCAGCGTTTTGCAATATATCGGTATAGAAAAGGTCATAAAACCCTCAAGAGGAGGAGATTATGAGAAGAAATTATTACAAAGGGAATGTTTTTGGATCTACACCTTAAATACTTTGTCACCTTCAGGGTTGAATGAGGATTTTGATATTAAGCCTTTTTTATAGTGATCTTATCTGTTGGCACTAATTTCTCCTTTTTTTTTTTTTTTTTTTCTCACTATTCCTTTAGTGAATAGAAGAAAATTTCAGATGGCATTTAGAGGCTTTTGCATCTGAACTCTTCATATACACACACACACACACACATACAGTCAGGTCCATAAATATTGGGACATTGACACAATTCTAATCTTTTTGGCTCTATACACCACCACAATGGATTTGAAATGAAACGAACAAGATGTGCTTTAACTGCAGACTTTCAGCTTTAATTTGAGGGTATTTACATCCAAATCAGGTGAACGGTGTAGGAATTACAACAGTTTGTATATGTGCCACCCACTTTTTAAGGGAACAAAAGTAATGGGACAGATTAACAATCATAAATCAAACTTTTACTTTTTAATACTTGGTTGCAAATCCTTTGCAGTCATTTACAGCCTGAAGTCTGGAACGCATAGACATCACCAGTTGCTGGATTTCATCCCTGGTGATGCTCTGCCAGGCCTCTACTGCAACTGTCTTCAGTTCCTGCTTGTTCTTGGGGCATTTTCCCTTCAGTTTTGTCTTCAGCAAGTGAAATGCATGCTCAATCGGATTCAGGTCAGGTGATTGACTTGGCCATTGCATAACATTCCACTTCTTTACCTTAAAAAACTCTTTGGTTGCTTTCACAGTATGCTTTGGGTCATTGTCCATCTGCACTGTGAAGCGCCGTCCAATGAGTTCTGAAGCATTTGGTCACAACATGCTTTTCTTCACAACATTTGGCCAGATCAAGAACACTCTCCAGGAGGTAGGTGTATGTGTGTCAAAGTCAAAAATCAAGAGAAGACTTCACCAGAGTGAATAAAGAGGGTTCACCACAAGATGTGAACCATTGGTGAGCCTCAAAAACAGGAAGGCCAGATAAGAGTTTGCCAAACAACATCTAAAAAAGCCTTCACAGTTCTGGAACAACATCCTTTGGACAGATGAGACAAAGATCAACTTGTACCAGAGTGATGGGAAGAGAAGAGTATGGAGAAGGAAAGGAACTGCTCATGATCCAAAGCATACCACCTCATCAGTGAAGCATGGTGGTGGTAGTGTCATGGCGTGGGCATGTATGGCTGCCAATGGAACTGGTTCTCTTGTATTTATTGATGATGTGACTGCTGACAAAAGCAGCAGGATGAATTCTGAAGTGTTTCGGGCAATATTATCTGCTCATATTCAGCCAAATGCTTCAGAACTCATTGGACGGCGTTTCACAGTGCAGATGGACATTGACCCGAAGCATACTGCAAAAGCAACCAAAGAGTTTTTTAAGGTAAAGAAGTGGAATATTATGCAATGGCCAAGTCAATCACCTGACCTGAATCCGATTGAGCATGCATTTCACTTGCTGAAGACAAAACTGAAGGGAAAATGCCCCAAGAACAAGCAGGAACTGAAGACAGTTGCAGTAGAGGCAACCAAGTATTAAGGTGAGACACTACAGGTGAATAGGGTAAAATTTTTAAATAATAGATATCACCATGAAACTTCCTCAGTTGATTACTTACACAAGTATATAAAAAAAATGTATTACAAGTTTTAGAAATTTTTATGTTTAATTATGCAAATTAGGCATTCTCTCATTAAATATGCACAATTTTGCATATATTTTCGGTAGATAGATCTGAACATATGATAAAGCCAGGTGCAAAATTCTTTTTTCATTTTGTTTACACACAAGATGAAAATAAAAACTCAGAGGGATTTCAGGATATATGCTTTCATTACCTAGGGAATCAAAATATACTGTCCATAGCCATAAAAAATAGATTTTCGCCATATTTTTTTGATTAAAATGTTACATAAATCAGGCCAGGAATGATTTATTAACAAATCCCTCTGAAAATATCTTCAGAATACTCTTAAGTGTATAAGTGGAAAGTTTGGTGTACATAGGTGCTACATAGGCTGAGATGTTTCTACTGGAGAATGACAAAAAACTCATTTTGAGAAAACGGCAGTTAAAGATTTAAACAGCTCTAAATGAGAAATCGGCGTTAGCTTTAAATCCCCCTTTGGACATTCACGATTGGTTACTGATAGAAAGGAAATGCCCATATTTGGGTTACATAGCGTTGTGCAGGAGACTCAGAGCTTCACAGCGATACCGGTCATGACAGACTTCAGTAAACAGACGGAGCTCGGCGTGTCGCGTTGTAACGCTTACTTCCTGGTAAATTCGGGAGAAACTTACTGCCGCAAGTAAACAAAATGTAATAAAATAAACATCTTAATGTATATTTTCAACATTTTCTTTATAGCAGCTTGAAAGAACACATATTGAAGGAGTAAACTAGCCCAAAATCTCAAAACTGACCACTGCATGAAAATCGATGTTTTTGCCTGCCGTGTCTCGCCTTAAAAAGTAAAAGTTTGATTTATGATTGTTAATCTGTCCCATTACTTTTGGTCCCTTAAAAAGTGGGTGGCACATATACAAACTGTTGTAATTCCTACTCCGTTCACCTGATTTGGATGTAAATACCCTCAAATTAAAGCTGAAAGTCTGCAGTTAAAGCACATCTTGTTCGTTTCATTTCAAATCCATTGTGGTGGTGTATAGAGCCAAAAAGATTAGAATTGTGTCAATGTCCCAATATTTATGGACCTGACTGTATATATATATATACACACACACACACACACATATATATATATATATATATATATATATATATATATATATATGCATACACACACACGTATTTATACACAAATATTTTATATACATTTTTTTTTTTTTTTTTACACATTGTGCTTGCAAATTGTATAATATCCAAGGTAAACATGTCTAGTAATTGTGCAGTTAATTCTCATACTGTATTTTCAGTTTTGGAATATTTATCCTCTCCCCAAATTTGTTACTAATAAAACACAATACAAATTATTTAAAGAAAAAAATTATATTGACCAGTGAATCCAGTTGGCTGATTCTGAATCGCTGATCGATTGCTCCTGTCTGCCTCGCTGCCTGCTGTGAGTGTGTTTGTTTGCTTGCTTTGGTGCTGTAAGCTCCGTCTTAGCCTTGCATTTCTTTGTTTTGAACCATCATTTACTACCATTTCTAGTTGTTTATACTACTACATTTTACCCAACATCTCAGATTAACCTGACATCGCTAGCTTCTGTTATTAGTACTACTAGCACAAAATGCTAGTAATTCGCTAGCCTGTTAACGCGCCACCCGTGCGCTCAGCTATTTTTATTTATTTATTTTTCTCTCGCGCATCCGCGCCTTTGAGTTCATAAAAGCTCAGGTGAGTAAGAATCACAACAAACACGGTGAGTAATGTCTTGTCCTGTTATTGTCACCTGCACTTCATGTCACATGTTTAGCATAGACTTGTCTGTCGGCAATATAGGATTTATATGTGATAAATGTAAGGAGACAGTTAGGTTGACAGAGAAGATTTCAGAATTAGAAACTCGCATCCAAACTTTAATTGAGGATAGTAAGAGTGCTAGTGCTTTAGATGTTTTGGATGCGCATAGCATAGTGAACACTTTACATGAGTCGGTTCTGGCTGAAGTAGAGCCTGTGCAGCCGGGCAAATGGGTGACAGTGAGGGATCGCTCTAGTCGCGGATCTAAAAACCACTCTTCCGTTCCGATTACCATAACAAATCGATTTGCCCCGCTCAGTGAAACACCCACTGAGAATGATTGTGCCCTAGTTATTGGCGATTCTATTACACGGAACGTGAAAATAGAGACACCAACCACCATAGTCACATGTTTGCCGGGAGCCAGAGCGCCTGACATCAAAGCAAATTTAAAAGTGCTGGCTAATGCTATTCGTAAATTCTCTAAGATTATTATTCATGTCGGCACTAATGATGTTCGACTCCGCCAGTCGGAGATCACCAAAATTAATATTAAAGAGGTGTGTGAACTTGCAAGTACGATGTCAAGGACTGTAATTTGCTCTGGCCCCCTTCCTGTTCGCAGGAGTGATGAGATAGTTAGTAGATTGTGTTCGCTTAACGGTTGGCTGTCTAAGTGGTGTCCGCTTAATAATATAGAATTCATAGACAATTGGAAAAGTTTTTGGGGCAAACCTGACCTGTTTAAAAGAGATGGTATTCATCCCTCCTGGAATGGTGCTGCTCTTCTCTCTAGTAATATGGCTCATAGTCTTAGAGCTCAAACATGACAATCTGGGGCTCAGGTCAGGAAGCAGACAGACTGGCTAAACCGACCGTCTGCTAGCGGCCTCGCGTCACCAAGGTCAGATAAATCACATCACATAGAGCCTCTTTCACCTAGCTATCATCATATAGAGACTGTGTCTGTTCCCCGAACTTGGAAATCCAAAAAACGTTTAAACCCATCTAAGGTTACAAATTTAATTGATGTTCAACAAATAAAAAACAGCTATAATACAGATGAGCAAATGCTAAAGCTTGGGTTGCTGAATATTCGATCGCTTACTTCAAAAGCACTCGTTGTTAATGATATGATTTCAGATAATAACCTAGATGTGCTGTGTTTGACAGAAACCTGGCTAAAACCAAATGATTACATTACTTTAAATGAATCAACCCCGCAAGATTACTGTTATAAACATGAGCCTCGTCTGAAATGCAAAGGGGGTGGTGTTGCTGTAATTTATAGTAATAGTTTCAAAACCACTAAGAAATCAAGTTTTAAATATAATTCTTTTGAAGCATTGGTGCTTAATGTAAAAATATATAGTGTAAACGATAAATCACGTTTGAGATTTGTGCTGGCTACTGTATACAGGCCACCAGGGCACCATACAGACTTTATCAAAGAATTTGCGGACTTTCTATCAGAATTAATATTGACTGCAGATAAAGTACTAATTGTTGGTGATTTTAATATACACATCGATAATGAAAAAGATGCATTGGGATTGGCATTTAAAGACATTGTAAATTCAATTGGAGTTAGACAACACGTGTCAGGACCTACTCATCATCGTAATCATACTCTAGATCTAATATTATCACACGGAATAGATGTTGATGCCGTTGAAATTCTGCAGCAGAGCGATGACATCTCAGATCATTATCTAGTCTTGTGTAATTTGCATTTAGCCAAGGCTGCAATGCCGACTCCGTGTTTCAAATATGTGAGACCTATCACTTCTGCTACTAAAGATTGCTTTATTAATAATCTTCCTGATCAGTTTCATCATCTCAGCATCCCAGATAGCTTAGAAGAACTAGATATTACAACAGAAACGTTTAACTCTCTCTTTTCCAGCACTTTAGACACAGTTGCTCCGTTGCGCTTAAAGAAGATTAAAGAAAATAGTCCAACGCCGTGGTACAACGAGCACACTCGGGCCCTTAAGAGAGCAGCCAGAAAAATGGAGCGCAAAAGGAAGAAAACAAAACTAGAGGTATTTCGCATTTCATGGAAGGAGAGCTCAATTACTTACAGAGAGGCTTTAAAAGCTGCTAGATCTGCTTATTTTTCAACCCTATTAGAAGAAAATAAACATAATACTAGGTATTTATTTGAAACGGTGGCTAAACTAACGAAAAATAAAGCTTCAAGCCCAGAAGTTTCCAAGCAACACAGCAATAATGATTTTATGAACTTCTTCACTTATAAGATTGATAATATCAGGGAGAAGATTATAACTATGCAACCGTCTACTACAGTATCATATCAGGGAGTGCATTGTAGTCTCCCTGAGGAAAAATTTGATTCATTCGTTGCTATAGGAGAGGAAGAATTTACTAAACTCGTTAAATCATCTAAATCGACAACATGTATGTTAGACCCTATACCGACTAAGCTACTGAAAGAGATGCTTCCAGAGGTCCTAGATCCTCTTCTTAATATCATTAATTCATCTTTGTCTCTAGGATACGTACCAAAAAACTTTAAGCTGGCCATGATTAAACCGCTTGTTAAAAAAACGCATCTTGATCCTACAGAATTAGTCAATTACAGGCCGATCTCGAATCTACCTTTTCTGTCAAAGATATTAGAAAAGGCAGTATCCTCACAACTGTGTTCCTTTCTTGAAAGAAATGATATCTGCGAGGATTTCCAGTCCGGATTTAGACCGTACCATAGTACCGAGACAGCTCTCGTTAGAGTCACAAATGATTTGCTCTTATCATCCGATCGTGGTTGTATCTCTCTATTAGTGTTACTCGATCTTAGTGCTGCATTTGACACCATTGACCACAACGTTCTTTTAAATAGATTAGAACATTATGTTGGCATTACGGGAAATGCACTAGCATGGTTTAAATCATACTTATCTGACCGTTATCAGTTTGTATCAGTAAATGATGAGATGTCTCATCGATCACAAGTTCAGTATGGCGTACCACAAGGCTCAGTACTAGGACCGCTGCTGTTCACTCTGTACATGCTACCATTAGGAGATATTATTAGGAAACATGGCATTAGCTTTCACTGTTATGCCAACGATACTCAGCTCTATATTTCTTCAAAAACGAAACTCACCAATTCTAAAAAAAAAAAACGGAATGCATAGCGGATATTAAAAATTAGATGACTCGTAATTTCCTACTTCTAAATTCTGAAAAAACAGAGTTTCTAATTATTGGACAAAAAACTTCCTCAGGTAATAACCTAGAATACTGTCTAACACTTGATGGCTGCTCTGTTAAGTCTTCGTCGTCAGTTAGGAACCTAGGTGTGCTCTTTGATACCGATCTTTCATTTGAAAGTCACGTGTCTAGTATCTGTAAAACTGCATTTTTCCATCTTAAAAATATATCTAAATTACGCCATATGCTCTCATTGACAAATGCGGAACAATTAGTTCATGCGTTCATGACCTCAAGGCTAGATTATTGTAATGCTCTACTGGGTGGTTGCCCTGCACGCTTAATAAACAAACTACAGCTGGTACAAAACGCAGCAGCTCGAGTTCTTACTAGAACCAAGAAGTATGACCATATTAGCCCAGTTCTGTCAAAACTGCATTGGCTCCCTATTAAACATCGCATAAATTTTAAAATATTGCTGATCACGTACAAAGCACTAAATGGTTTAGCTCCGCAGTACTTGAGCGAGCTCTTAACGCATTATAGTCCGTCACGTCTATTGCGATCTCAAAATTCCGGCCAGTTACTAATACCTAGAATATCAAAATCGACTGCTGGCGGTAGATCCTTTTCCTATTTAGCACCAAAACTCTGGAACAGTCTTCCTACCATTGTCCGGGAAGCAGACACACTCTGTCAGTTCAAAGCCAGATTAAAGACACATCTCTTTGACCTAGCATTCACATAATACATTATAGACTTCTATAATTTAATGTTAGGCTGCATAGATTAGGTCAGCCGGAACCGGGAACACTTCCCATAAGAAGAAAAGGGGTATGAGAAACCACCCCCCTTGGAGGAAGCCATTTGATGGAAGGCTAAGGCAACCCACCCATCCAAACCATGCAGGACTACCTCAGCTCGCGCCGAACAAGCCTATTCCTCCGCTGGTCAGGTTGCATCAGCACTGCACACTATGGCGGTCCTCAAAGTGTTCCAGGCGAAACTCCTACGTTCCATGGACGAGTCTGGACAGGACCCCAAGGCCTTCAAGGACCTGCGCAGCGCCACTGATTTGGCCCTGCGCACCACAAAGACCACTGCCCAGGTGATTGGATGAAGCATGGTCAGCCTGGTTGTGTTAGAGCGCCATCTTTGGCTAAACTTGACCGAGATAAAGGACGCAGACAAGGCTGCATTCCTGGACTCGCCGATCCCCAACACTGGCCTCTTTGTTCCCGCAGTTAAAGGCTTCTCAGAGCGCTTTACCGAGGTGCAGAAATCGTCGCAGGACATGCGACAATTTCTACCGAAATGCTCCAGTCCGGCTTCAGGCCGCCCCAAGAAGACGTCGGCCCCTCAGCCAGTCAAACCAGCGCCGCCGGTTTCTCAGCCCCGCCCAGCGGCTGAAACCCACTGATGCCCACAGCCAGCTAAGCGCTTCACGTTCCCGGAACGACAGGGCCCCCGACCCAAAGTTGTGTTGGACTCTGAGCCTCGGAAGGCTTCCTAGTCCAGGGACAGGAGGGAAAAAGAAGGGGTTAAGTCCCGCCGTGGCCGTACCACCCCCGAAGAAAGTCAAGTCAAGTCATCTTCATTTATATAGCGCTTTTAACAATGTAGATTGTTTCAAAGCAGCTTTACAGAGATAAACGTATAATTTATGGTAACAGAGATTGTTTTGGCTTTATAGCGGTTCTTTAGTAAAGTTATTTTCCAGCTAAGGTTAGTTATGATTAAATCGCTTCCGTCGCAACAATCATTTGTTATTAAATTAGGGGCCGCTAAGACGACACAATTCTCTCTACATAAACTTTAAACGCGAACCTGTGAGAAACGCTGATGGCGTTCACATGCGCATTAAGAATTGGTTCTATAGTTATGTGCGTTTGAATATATGTACGCAGGTTTGTAATTCCCTACAAACCAAGCCTAAACAAAGTACTGGTGTTTCCTTATAATTTTTGATACAGAATTTTATTTTATTTTATCATTTCGGGGTAGATACGCGAATTGAGTTTCCCGACAACGCTTTATCTGTAGAGTAGTAAAGGGATCCTCCATAGGGAGAGACTAGTTGGCACTTCAGCACTGCGTTGTCATCGGGTCCAGGCGAAGGTCCTTCATCAGATCTGGATACGGCCTGGATCCGGCAGGCTGCGGAAAAACCTCGAAATAAACAAAGACACTAAAATTAGCGTAGATGCCATTCTTCTTATGATGTAACGAGTACATCAGGATTTATGGGAAGTGTTCCCGGTTCTAGCTGACCTAATCTATGCAGCCTAACATTGAATTATAGAAGTCTATAATGTATTATGTGAATGCTAGGTCAAAGAGATGTGTTTTTAGTCTAGCTTTGAACTGACAGAGTGTGTCTGCTTCCCGGACGATGGTAGGAAGGCTGTTCCAAAGTTTTGGTGCTAAATAGGAGAAGGATCTACCGCCAGCAGTCGATTTTGATATTCTAGGTATTATCAACTGGCCGGAATTTTGAGATTGCAATAGACGTGAAGGACTATAATGCGTTAAGAGCTCACTCAAGTACTGCGGAGCTAAACCATTTAGTGCTTTGTACGTGATCAGCAATATTTTAAAATTGATGCGATGTTTAATAGGGAGCCAGTGCAGTTTTGACAGAACCGGGCTAATATGGTCATACTTCCTGGTTCTGGTAAGAACTCGAGCTGCTGCGTTTTGAACTAGCTGTAGTTTGTTTATTAACCCTCTGGGGTCTGGGCTGTTTTTGGGGCCCTTGAGATGTTCTGACATGCCCTGACATTTGTGCTTTTTTCAGTTACTTATAAACATATTAATGGCAAAGGTGTAAATTCACTCTATAAAGCACAAACAGGGCTACCATAATATGTGAGCCACGTGTATGTACATGTTTTCATTTTTGAGAGAATAATGTTTATGCATGGTTATTGAAAAAACTAAAAACTAAAATTTCTGAAATAAGGCCACACAACACATAGTAAATATTTGTCAATAAGACTTTTGACTAATGGATGTCCTCGCCTAGAGTTTTTTCTTCAAAATTATGTGAAAATAGTCTTGCTTTATCGTTCACATAAAACCATACATTGATATAAATTGATGTAAAACAGGTTTTGCTTGGAAAGCCAATATGTGAGGGGGCGTGAACGAGGAGTGGTTTACACCTTAGAATACAATGTCCCACCCACTCTGCATAATGACTCTGCATAATTAGCCATTCATTCAGGTGTGACACTGACTGAGCCACAATGCAAGGACAAAAGATATATTTAGAAGAAGACTTATATTGACCATTTAAGATTTTGCTTACATCTATCTTGTAAATGTTTTGCTATTTTATTAAAAACTTAGATTAGATTAAAAACTTAGATTAAAAACTAGAAATTGCTAAACAAAAGCTTATTTGACGTGGCAGTATTCTACAGTAAAAACTGTACCCAAATCTAGTCAACAAGATGTTGTCTTTCATATTTCGCCTGACTCTGTAACGTTGTTTTCATGAAATATTAGGGCATATTGTTAATTTGCAGTTTAATACGTTGCTTATACAAATAGCCTTCATTTTATTTCAACATATTTCAGTCCATTTTTACTCATCTCAGTATAGCAATACAGTTTGCTAAAACATCATCATTCATTCAAACACGCGATTTAAATTTAAACTGTCTTTGCCAGCTGTGGTAAACAGCGCGCATCTCTGCCGTTCATTCATTCATAAACAGAAACCCACGTGAAGAAATTCGTGAAGGAAAAAAACTTACTAGTATTCCTCAGCTCGCTCCTCGATATACCCGCACTTCTGAGGGACATTTTCCATTATTATTATTATTCCTCACAGCGCTGCAAGACGGTGTAAACAAGTAATGATCTGAATAAACTTGTGTGTTTTCTCGAGCTGATATGTGGGCGTTCACATGATTGCGTGGATTGCCTCAGCCATTTGCGTTTGAATAGCGCACGCTCTCCGTGGGCGGAGTCACATTACATCTGAATCAGCTGTAATTAGGTCGACTGGAATCGCTCTCTTTTAATACAGATTTCACAAGATGAGAATATTTGTTTTTTATATAAATTACTTCATTTAAAAGGAGAGCTTCATGCCTGTGTGTCTGTATGTCTGTTTGACTGAGTATTCGCTGTTCATTTTCGGACGCGTTTCAGAATGGACTTTACTGGCAGAGAGAAGGCAGAACTCGCTTCGTGTTTATTTTTCTTTATTTGTCAAAAAGCACAACACTTTGTTTTTATTGTGAGTATACACAAAAATAATACACATTTAACAGAATCGATTGATGTAGGAAACTCCTATGGAAAATCAAAGTCAACAGAGTATTTATGAGTTTCTTTTACTTAATTTAGATATATTTTTAAGATGGAAAAATGCAGTTTTACAGATACTGGACACGTGACTTTCAAATGAAAGATTGGTATCAAAGAGCACACCCAGGTTCCTAACCGACGACGAAGACTTAACAGAGCAGCCATCAAGTGTTAGACAGTATTCTAGGTTATTACGTGAGGAAGTTTTTTGTCCAATAATTAGAAACTCTGTTTTTTCAGAATTTAGAAGTAGGAAATTACGAGTCATCCAATTTTTTATATCCGCTATGCATTCCGTTAATTTTGTGAATTGGTAAGTTTCATTAGGTTTTGAAGAAATATAGAGCTGAGTATCGTCGGCATAACAGTGAAAGCTAATGCCATGTTTCCTAATGATATCTCCTAATGGTAGCATGTACAGAGTGAACAGCAGCGGTCCTAGTACTGAGCCTTGTGGTACGCCATACTGAACTTGTGATCGATGAGACATCTCTTCATTTACTGCTACAAACTGATAACGGTCAGATAAGTATGATTTAAACCATGCTAGTGCAATTCCACTAATGCCAACATAATTTTCGAGTCTATTTAAAAGAATGTTGTGGTCGATAGTATCAAATGCAGCACTAAGATCGAGTAACACTAATAGAGAGACACAACCACGATCGGATGATAAGAGCAAATCATTTGTGACTCTAACGAGAGCAGTCTCAGTACTATGGTACGGTCTAAATCCTGACTGAAAATCCTCGCAGATATCATTTCTTTCAAGAAAGGAACACAGTTGTGAAGATATTGCTTTTTCTAATATCTTTGACAGAAAAGGTAGATTCGAGATCAGCCTGTAATTGACTAATTCTGAAGGATCAAGTTGCGTTTTTTTAACAAGCGGTTTAATCATAGCCAGCTTAAAGGTTTTTGGTACGTATTAGAGTTAGGGTACTCGAACTCGGATTCGGACTCGAGTCCGGACTCGAGTCCAATTTTTAATGAATTCGGACTTGTCACGCACTCGGATGAATTTGTACTCGGACTTGACTCGGACTCAGATATTTTAGACTCGGAAAATTTGCCGAGTACAGTCGAGTCCGGGCACTGGAGGACACAATATTATTCAAAAACGAAACGAAACGAAACTGCTTACATTGTGTTGTGTCAGTGTTGAGCATTGTAGCCAATCACAGATATGTATATTAAGCGCATGAACACAGTGGCCAATCAGAGGCGTTTTGAGTCACCATGCGGAGAAGTCTTTAAAACGTATGTTCAGAATCAGCGCGAGTTTTATCCTTTCGCAAATCTCCTCATAAACAACAAAGTTTTGACGCGATATAAATAAGAGATTCGTGCAGATCTGTGCAGTGCGGACAACTTCAGTGTTTATGACGAGAGTTTCAGTGAGAGTGCAGAACGCGGTAAGTAAGTGATGGCTTAAAGTGAGCGCTATTGACAATCTAAATAATATATTTTTTCATGCTTGTAGAGGACCAGTGGTTACGTTCACACTGTAAATTAAAAACAGTGATAACTGCATTTAAATGTGGGAGAGAATCCGCAGAATTTTAGTCCTGTGAGTCTTGAAATTGCGATGATTGACACAGTAACCATAGCAACATGAGAACGTGATAACCAAAGCAACATTTTGGCGTCTAATAATGTTATAATTTTTGTTACATTGATTTAGCCTACACTTTAGTCATAAGTTTAGGCTACATACACCTTGCAGAATCTCCAAAATGTAATATTTATTTATTTTTTAATGAGGATGATCATAAAAACATTGTTTCTATTTATTACTGCCCTGAAAAATCTTTTTCACATAATGGATGTTTAATAGCCTAGTCCACAAGAAAAAATACAAACACAAAATACAAGACAAATTACATAAGCTTAATTTTAATATTGTGTTTCATTACCTGAAGTTTTTTTTTTTTTTTTTTTTTTTTTTTTATGGTTGTTCATGAGGAAAAATCCTCCAGCTCCTGCACATTCTTTGCTTTTCCAGCATCTTCTGCATATTTGACTCCTTACTAGCAGTGACTATGATTGTGAGATCCATCTTGTCACACTGAAGACAACTGATGGACTCATACACAACTATTACAAACCCTGCAAACATTTAGTGATGCTCAAGAAGGAAGCAACCATTAGGAGCCAGGGGGTGTACATTTTTGAACTGGATCATTGGTGTAAATTGCTCTTATTTTATTAAAAAAATAATTAATTAATTTAGTCCTGCCATTTAGAGGCTAAATAAGATATTAGCATGTAAAACAAAATAAGATAATCAAAATAAATAAAAATGTAAAAATTGTCATCTTGCTCAAAAGTTTACTCCTGGCTCTTAATGCATTGTGTTATATTCTTGAGCATTACCTTGCAGAATCTGAAAGATGTACGATAGGTAAACGTATGACTGTAACTATACATTGGAATCATTTTGTAAGGTTTAACAAATTAATTTAAGAGCTCAGTGTTGAGACCTTTCACTGGAATTTGATTGACATGCGATCTGACCAATCCTAATGCAGATACCTGCCATTTTTGTCCGACAAACAAACCAAACCAGATAGTAGATTAAAGTCATTGGACTTGAACTTGAAAAATGGTGTGTATTGAATTCTTTTTGCAGTTCTGATGTTCATTCATGTTTAATTCGTGCTATAACTAGAAGATATTATCAGTTCATGTGCTGCTTGAGTTGAGGCCTATATTAAAGCACCACAAAACGGTGTGTATTGTTTTAATTTCATAAAAATTACCAAATTTGAAAGCTGACACTTTTTCATAACAGAAGAAGCCTTGTCTTGTCTGTTCGCGCATTGTCAGCGTCCTCTTTGCTCCGCAATATATATTTCACTGTGTGAGAACATGTGGAGTGAGAGCGGAATGGCTTGTCGGACATAGCGACAGTAAGAGGGGTGGGTCTTTGTGAAAGGTCAATTTAAAACCATTTAAATCTTTGTGGACTCGGCCGGACTCGACTCGGACTCGGATGTTAAGGACTCGGACTCAAGTGTGACTCTGCCCTCTTTGGACTCGGACTTGGACTCGGACTCGATTGTTAAGGACTTGGACTCGACTCGGACTCGACAATGGTGGACTCAGACCCAACACTAGTATGTATCCTAGAGACAAAGATGAATTAATGATATTAAGAAGAGGATCTATGACCTCTGGAAGTATTTCTTTCAGTAGCTTAGTCGGTATAGGGTCTAACATACATGTTGTAGATTTAGATGATTTAAGTTTAGTAAATTCTTCCTCTTCTATAGCAACGAACAAATCAAATTTTTCCTCCGGGAGACTACAGTGCACTGCCTGATGCGATACTGTAGTAGACGGTTGCATAGTTATAATTTTCTCCCTGATATTATCAATCTTATAAGTGAAGAAGTTCATAAAGTCATTACTGCTGTGTTGCTTGGAAACTTCGGTGCTTGAAGCTTTCTTTTTCGTTAGTTTAGCCACCGTTTCAAATAAATACCTAGAATTATGTTTATTTTGTTCTAATAGGTTTGAAAAATAAGCAGATCTAGCAGCTTTTAATGCCTCTCTGTAAGCAATCGAGCTCTCTTTCCATGAAATGCGAAATACCTCTAGTTTTGTTTTCTTCCAGTTGCGCTCCATTTTTCTGGCTGCTCTCTTAAGGGCCTGAGTGTGCTCGTTGTACCACGGCGTTGGAATATTTTCTTTAACCCTCTGAGGTCTGAGCTGTTTTCTGGGCCCTGGAGGTGTTCTGACATGCTCTGACATTTGTGGTTATTTCTGTTACTTGTGACATTTTCATGGCTAAAGTCTAATTACACTGTATTCAGCACAAACTCTGCTACAATAATATATCAGCAGCATGTATGTAAAAGTTTGTAGTTTTGAGATAATGACATTTATGCGTGGTTTGTGAAAATACAAAAATAAATTCTCACTGAAATAAGGTCATGAAACCCATACTGATTATTTCTTCACAAGACTTTTGAAAATTGTATCACGTAGCCTAGAATATTTGCTCTAAAACTATGTGAGAATCACCCTGACTGCTCATTCAGAGAAGACAATATATTGATTTAAAAATTTTACGACGTGTTTTGTGTTAGAAAGCAATATGCGAAGGGGCGGATCACCTCATTAATATGAAAGCTTTCCACACCTGAGAAAGACAAAGAACCTCCCTAATGGCCCTATTAGGAGCTTATCAGGGCCCATCATTCTGACCAACCTTGCACAAAGAATGAGGAGATTTAAAAAAGAATGGCTTTTAAAATTGTTTGGATTTATTTACAACACAACATAATCCAAAGATACACAACAAAAAAGCACTTATTGAAGAAAGAGACCTTTGTGCCATTCCTAAAAACATTGTACATACCTTTCATTTTCTAAGGTGTTTGATTTTCACTTTACCATGTTCATGTACAGAGACATGTACTGTGAATGTTGAAGTCAGCAGGACTCAGTGGCATCTGGGCCCTGAAAAAAAAAAAAGTGAACATACTGATATCAAGAGAAAGGCCTGCACGATTTTGGGAATACATTTTAGATTTTTCTTGTTAAAATTGCTTTTTAATTCACAGAATACACACACACACTCACACAAATGTTTCCAACAATATATAATGAACACCAGGTTTGTTGTGCCTTGTAGGTATAGGCTATACGCAGTGCTGCATAAAATAATAACAATATAGCAGCCTATATATATTTTCAAAAAGATTTCAGTAACAACTAAGCTAGAGAAAAATATATTGATTATCATGTTACTTCAAATGTTTCCATTCGTTATGATGATATGAAATGAGATAATAGTAAAAACATGAAGCCGTTTGGAGCGTTTTGCTTTTCCAAAATATGATACATTCAAACGCGATCGCGATCAAAAATATGATACATTAAAACGCGATCGCGATCAAAAATATGATACATTAAAACGCGATTGCGATCAAATATAAAACATTATGGTTAGGCCTACCATATACATAGCCTATCTACGTTTGAGCAGATATCCACAAACACAGTAACAGTAAACACGGGTCTAAATATTATAATATTCACCATATATCTAGCAACAGTTCAACTGCAATGTGAAATTTATGCAACAATAGCAAACTAATATGTAAGAATTTCTTACCTTATCTTTCTTGTCTTCAAGTATCGTTCTTCTCCTTCTGATGTAAATCCAATGTAAGCTCAGGCACGTCTTTCAAACTCGACGAAAAGTGAAGTGAAGTGTTTTGTTGTTGAGGTAATGAGGGCGATCGCGTTCCATGTGGAGATTTGCATGTGAATATCTTTTGCGCGAGTGGGCGTGGCCGAATTAAAAATAATTAGGAAGCGTTTGAGAAGCTGGAAATCTTGTTGGTTTTATACAAAATACTTAAACAGAGAATATTTGTTTTCGTTTTGAATCCGATCATTTAAAAGTACACACTTAAATGTTTATAAAGGTGTATGGCTCATAAATGTGTAACAAGTATTCGCTGAGTTTTGTTTCAGTTTATAGACGTGCTCAAGAAAAAAAAGTTCACCGCGACGGAGAGGCAGAACGCACACACTGTTTATTTTCTTTATTTTACAAAAGCACAATGTTTTGATTTGATTGGAAGTGGACACATACAAAAGTAGAAATACCACAGATTCTTTTTTTATATTTATTTTTTCTGTATGACCATAAATGACGGAGAAATTTAAGTTTAAAGTGCTACAATGTGGAGAAAATCCAGCAAAACGCGCCGGCGCGTTTGTCGACCTCAGAGGGTTAATCTTCTTTAAGCGCAACGGAGCAACTGTGTCTAAAGTGCTGGAAAAGAGAGAGTTAAAAGTTTCTGTTGCAATATCGAGTTCTTCTAAGCTATCTGGGATGCTGAGATGGTGAAACTGATTAGAAAGATTATTAATAAAGCAATCTTTAGTGGCAGAAGTAATAGGTCTAACATATTTGAAACACGGAGTCGGCTTTGCAGCCTTGGCTAAATGAAGTTTACACGAGACTAGATAATGATCTGAGATGTCATCGCTCTGCTGCAGAATTTCAACGGCATCAACATCTATTCCGTATGATAATATTAGATCTAGAGTATGATTACGACGATGAGTAGGTCCTGACACGTGTTGTCTAACTCCAATTGAGTTTACAATGTCTTTAAATGCCAATCCCAATGCATCTTTTTCATTATCGATGTGTATATTAAAATCACCAACAATTAGTACTTTATCTGCAGTCAATATTAATTCTGATAGAAAGTCCGCAAATTCTTTGATAAAATCTTTATGGTGCCCTGGTGGCCTGTATACAGTAGCCAGCACAAATCTCAAACGTGATTTATCATTTATACTATATATTTTTACATTAAGTACTAACACTTCAAAAGAATCATATTTAAAACTTGATTTCTTAGTGGTTTTGAAATATTACTATAGATTATAGCAACTCCTCCCCCTTTGCGTTTCAGACGAGGCTCATGTTTATAACAGTAATCTCAGAGATGTATAGTAACGAAGTAGAACTACTTCACTACTGTACTTAAGTACTAAAAGGCAGTATCTGTACTTTTCTAGAGTATTATTTTTTTCTCCTACTTCCACTTTTACTTCAGTACATATTTTCGGCGAGTGTAATACTTTTACTCCGATACTTTTTTATGTGCTGCATCGTTACTCGTTACAATTATAAAAATGTTACGAATCATTCCAAACCCATATTATCACTGCCAGAGCGGTAGATGGCTCTGTCACCAGGTTTGATGAAGCAAGCCCAGCGAATCAAGCGATCAAGAAGACCGCGCGTGCTCCCGTTCTGCCTTTCGCTCTGCTGTCTGCCTCCAGTGAGAACACTTGAGCTTTGTTCAGTTGTTTCGAGATGGAAGAACCAGAACTTTGAGTGATCGTGGCAGTGGAGGTGAGGGTGAGGGTGAGGGTGAGGGTGAGGAAGGAGACCACTCCCGGCCCTACTAGTCCATGTTTTCATTTGTCGGAGTGAAAGACAATTCATATAGATTGAAGTGCATAACTGTTAGCTGTCATGAGGACGCCGATGAACTGAATCGTCCGTTACTTGTTTAAATAGTTTAAAGTTAGGCTACTATATGTAATGTCATTACCTTGACAAACTATATCATTAAAATGATATAAAACTCAAGTTTCAGTATGTGAGCACTATTTTATTCTGAGAAACTTATAGGGACAGTTATGTCTTAATTTGTGTCAGTTATATATCAGGAAAAAATAGTCGATACCTTTAATATAAATTATGAGCGTCAGCCGCACCCATTCAGAAAAAAAAAAAAAAAAACAACTCATGTGCGGTCGTCATGAAAGTGCTTGACCAAACGATGTCCATGTCCCTCAGGGCTTTTAGCTCAAAAATGTACCCGATTTTGATAGATTTCATAGGTTTACCTTAGATTTCTATAGAGAGGAATAATATTTATTTAAATTATTATAACCAAAATGGGCTGATGTAATCATTATGAGCGCTGGATCTCTGATGTACTAGGTTTTCAGTCCATACTGGCAGCCTAAGGGCGCCCTATGCACATTAGTCCACATTAGTGGAACACATGAAGAAGAGCCATTCCAGGAACTCCCTAACATAAACAAAGTTTCCAGAGATCGCTGTTACATGCTGATAAATACCCAATAAGCTGTAGAGAAAAAAGGCACAAGCAGGGAAGAGAAGAGAGGGATGCTTTAGAGGGGGAAGGGACATATTTGATCTGTTTTTCTTTACAAAGAGTTAAGCTCAGTGTGTTAAGGTGTTCTTGAACATTCATTTCCTTGTACTGCTGCTTCAGCCAAATTAATTGTGAGTGTCCTAAACATTTGAAATTATATAAACAAATATGATGTTCAAACGTTTGACTGTTTTCTTTAATAACTTCATAACACAATACTTGTACTTTTACTTTCAGTACTTGAGTAGTACATTTTAAAATAAACTACTTGCAATACTTAAGTACAAAAAATGTTGAATACTTTAGTACTTCTACTTAAGTATTCTGCTTAAAGAGCACTTCAACTTCTACTCAAGTCACTTTTTTGATAGAGCACTTGTACTTTTACTCAAGTCTGGGTCTCTAGTACTTTATACATCTCTGAGTAATCTTGCGGGGTGGACTCATTTAAAGTAATGTAATCGTTAGGTTTTAGCCAGGTTTCTGTCAAACAGCACATCTAGGTTATTATCTGAAATCATATCATTAACAATGAGTGCTTTTGAAGTAAGCGATCGAATATTCAGCAACCCAAGCTTTAGCATTTGCTCATCTGTATTATAGCTGTTTTTTATTTGTTGAACATCAATTAAATTTTTAACCTTAGATGGGTTTAAACGTTTTTTGGATTTCCAAATTCGGGGAACAGACACAGTCTCTATATGATGATAGCTAGGTGAAAGAGGCTCTATGTGATAGGATTTATCTGACCTTGGTGACGTGAGGCCGCTAGCAGACGGTCGGTTTAGCCAGTCTGTCTGCTTTCTGACCTGAGCCCCAGATTGTCATGTTTGAGCTCTAAGACTATGTGCCATATTACTAGAGAGAAGAGCAGCACCATCCCAGGAGGGATGAATACCATCTCTTTTCAACAGGTCGGGTTTGCCCCAAAAACTTTTCCAATTGTCTATAAATTCTATATTATGTTGCGGACACCACTTAGACAGCCAACCGTTAAGCGAACACAATCTACTAACTATCTCATCACTCCTGCGAACAGGAAGGGGGTCAGAGCAAATTACAGTGCTTGACATCGTACTTGCGAGTTCACAAACCTCTTTAATATTAATTTTGGTGATCTCCGACTGGCGGAGTCGAACATCATTAGTGCCGACATGAATAATGATCTTAGAGAATTTACGATTAGCATTAGCCAGCACTTTTAAATTTGCTTTGATGTCAGGCGCTCTGGCTCCCAGCAAACATGTGACTATGGTGGTTGGTGTCTCTATTTTCACGTTCCGTGTAATAGAATCGCCAATAACTAGGGCACAATCATTCTCAGTGGGTGTTTCACTGAGCGGGGCAAATCGATTTGTTATGGTAATCGGAACGGATGAGTGTTTTTTTTTTATCCGCGACTAGAGCGATCCCTCACTGTCACCCATTTGCCTGGCTGCGCAGGCACTAATTCAGCTGGAACCGCATCATGTAAAGAGTTCACTATGCTAGGCGCATCCAAAATAGTATCTGAAGCTCTAGCACTCTTACTATCCTCAATTAAAGTTTGGATGCGTGTTTCTAGTTCTGAAATCTTCTCTGTCAGCCTAAGTGTCTCCTTGCTTTTATCACATATAAATCCTATATTGCCAACAGAGAAGGCTATGCTAAACATGTGACATGAAGTGCAGGTGACAATAACAGACAAGACATTATTCACCGTGTTTGTTGAGTGATTCTTACTCACCTGAGCTTTTATGAACTCAAAGGCGCGAGTGCGCGAGAGAAAAATAAATAAATAAAAATAGCTGAGCGCACGGGTGGCGCGTTAACAGGCTAGCGAATTACTAGCGTGTTGTGCTAGTAGTAACGGAAGCTAGCGATGTCAGGTTAATCTGAGATGTTGGGTAAGCTGTATTTAGTAGTAGTATAAGCAACTAGAAATTGTAGTAAATGATGGTTCAAAACAAGGAAACACGAGGCTAAGACGGAGCTTACAGCACTGAAGCAAACACACTCACAGCAGGCAGCGAGGCAGACAGGAGCAATCGATCAGACAGGAGCAATCGATCAATAACTTTTCATGCTTCTCACAGCCCCCTTTTTAGTTCAGGCTGTTGGAGATGTTCAAGTTGCAAACAATGGGCCTGTCACAGTTCACACAGCCTTGCAAACAAACACTGTTTTAACAGCGACCCAAATAAAACACAAAATGAGCATTTTCCCTTACAAAAATACATGGGTGGCTGGGTCCCCGACATGTGGCGGCCAAGCACCCAGACATTATTCAACCCCTAGTCACTCGGGCCAAGGCCTGGGAAACCATCCCCGATGTGTCAAAATATGTACTGAGTATAATAAAACGAGGTTACTTACTCCAATTCACTCTCAGACCTCCGCGCTTTCATGCCGTGGTCGAGACATCGGTATGGCGCACCGAAGTGTCAAATCTTCTAGCGAAGGGAGCTGTCAGGACAGCCTCTACGCCCTTAAATGGTCATTGTTCACCGGCTGGTGTGCAGCTCGGAAACTAGACCCCTATTCGTGTGATGTACCAATGATACTATCTTTTCTTCGAGAGCTGCTGGACGCAGGCTGGACCCCCTCCGCGCTCAAAGTATACGTGGCGGCCATAGCAGCCTTCCATACTCCTGTGGCCGGCCAGTCCTTGGAAAGGAATGACCTGATCGTACGCTTCCTCAAAGGGGCCAGGAGGCTTAACCTGCCTCGACCTCCCTCTATACCTGCTTGGGACCTATCTACAGTCCCCAGGGCCCTTAAGGGAGCCCCGTTTGAGCCACTTCAGTCGGATGACTTGAAGCCTCTCTCGCTCAAGACTGCACTCTTGCTAGCCCTAGCATCGGTCAAGCGAGTGGGCGACTTACAGGCTCTCTCCATGAACGCCTTCTGTCTCGAGTTTGGGCCTAACGACTCCAAAGTCGTCCTCAGACCAAGACATGGTTATGTACCCAAGGTGCTCACAACTGGTCATTTCACTATCGGCACTTCCCTTACTGGAAGACAATAGAGAATTAAGTCTACTCTGCCCCATTAGGGCTCTCAGAGTTTATCTAGTGCGTTCTGCCCCGTTCAGGCAGTCAGAACAGCTCTTTTTATGCTTTGGCAGCCGTACCAAAGGGCTTCCGGTCACGAAGAAGAGATTATCACGATGGATAGTAGACGCTATCTCTCTAGCCTACGCTTCTTCAGAGCTCATTCCACAAGGGACATGGCCTCGTCATGGGCTTGGTCCAGTGGTGTACCAATTGAAGACATTTGAGCAGTGGCCGGCTGGTCTTCGCCGTCCACTTTTGTAAGATTTTATAACTTGGAAGTTCCAGCACTGCAGGCACAAGTTCTTTTTATCTGAGAAATATTGGCCCCAAAGGGCCCAAACCTCTAGATATCCCTTCGTGGGCCCCGACACCGTCTGGTCCCCGTTGGACTCTGACTTTAGTTCTACTATGAGGCTTGGGCAGATCAGCCCAGGCAATAGCTCATAGCGAAGTTGTCAGCTAATAACACGGTTTCAAAATGGGATCCATAGCGTATAGCTACACGATACAAGTGAATGTTCTCGGTTATTAACGTAACCTCGGTTCCCTGAGAGTAAGGGAACGTGTATTGCGTAGCCAGCCGTGCTATTTATCTGCGCTGGGTGATGTCGCTTCAGTCGATTTAACCTGATTCCTATGGCGAAATGGGCCGCTTATATTGTCAGCAGCCACGCCCATTCTGGTGCGTGCGAGGCAGGAAGCGTCCTGATAGGATTGCGCGTCCTCGTCGCTTCGCCATAGGTTTGTGCAGTTCCCGCAGCCCAGCCAATCAGCGAGCTAGACAGCTCTGCTTTGTGCTGGCTCTGCAGCTGCACTGCGTTTTAAAATAAAGGCTTCAATATTCTCGAGAAAAGGAGTTTTTCCCATAGCGTATAGCTACGCAATACTCATTCCCTTACTCTCAGGGAACCGAGATTACGTTAGTAACCGAGAACATTTCAATAATTCCCATTTCTTTAATCTATAGACAAACTGCTGTGGAATTTCTTTATCTTGCTGCTTAGCATTGCTAAGCTCCTGAAACAATTCAATGCTACTTCATTCTCTCATATGTGACTTCAAGAACTGTTTCAGTTCTGCAACAGTGAGATCATCTTTGTTGGTCAACATGTCTTTTAAAGTTACCTGGTTTGATCATTCTTTACATAGTGCGTATGATTTCAGATTCAGAGAATTTTTATTTCAAACCCTCATCAATTTGTTTGCATACACTGTTGTAACTCATGTCTGAACCAGAATCTGAAATTACACCACCATGCATTTTGAATTCTCTGCGGGGCAATAAAGCAGCAACATCAGTCAGTCAAACCAACCCAGATACCTGTTCTGTCATTGAGGACCCACCACTAACGTCTTTGTTGTTATTTGCAGTGTCCATGTCAGTTTTAATTTCCTTGTTGGATTTTAGTTCATAAATCTTGTCTCTGATGGTAAGCAAACAAGACATACATTCATCTTCTAGCTTTCTCAGCTGATCACTTTTCATGTAGTCCATGATGAATTCAAAGAGTTCAGGTTCATTGGTACCAATCACTTCTGGAACCTCTTTCATCCAGTGGCGGCATTCACAAAAACCTAGAGTATGGCATTCCCTCTGGGCATACATAGAACAACGACATTACCAAACAATATACTTTATATTATACCAAACAAAATGCATGATGCACTATTAACTCTATTACACTATTAATTAAAACATCCAGTGAAGATTGAATAGGCCTGTTTCTTTTAATTTTTACTCAGTATCTAACAGCTAGGCTAATCAAAAAGACGCGTGATTAAGTGATGCAATAAACTGTGGCTGCGCACACTCACTCCACACATTTTTTTTTTTTTATAATAATACTTTTGCAATAATGTATACATTTATGTGTTCATTTAAAATCTGCCATTGTGTTTTCGACATTGTTAAAATAATAATAAAAAAATGTTTTTTTCTGAAGTGGGATCCAATCAGAAAAGTCGGCGTTAAGATCATAAGAGCAGTGCTCATCGTGGATGGTCACTCATCGCGTGTTTTGCCTTTGGATTTATTATCAAAGGAATATTATAACAATTTTTTTTAGCAATTGTATTGCACTGAAGTATGAAGTATAGCAAGAGTAGGAAAAATCACAAAGTCTCATGCCGTTTGGATGAAAGGAATTTCATAAATAAATAAATAAATAAATAAGCCCAGATTTTACAGTGGGAAACTGTGTTGAATTGCTCCAGCATCATATTATGTAAACTGCATTTACGACAAACAAAGAAACTACACAGATGCATATATATCATAACAATCTATTAATAAATGCACACACATTGTCCTCTGCTTTTGTTCTGACGCTGCAGAGATATTATTTGGGACTTTAAGCAACAGCTGCTGATGGAACGGCAACGGCAGCCAGAAGTAAATGGTTAACTGCCGTAGCTAAAGAACGCAAAAATCACTAAGCAACAGTAAAGATGACGGCATAGAGGATAATTTAATAATTTGACAAAATACAAAAAAAAAGAAAATGATTTTAAAAATAAGGAGAAGGGTTGCTTTGGGCATTTAATAATATACATAAACAATTACAATGCCACATACCATAAAACAACGTTATGTTACCATAACATAACATAACATAACAGCAGAACGATGCGAAGCAGCAGTTAAAGTCGCGCATGCGCAATAGAACGCCAAAATGCCATTGCCGTTCCACCAGAGGCTGTTGCTTAAAGTCCCTAATACTGGGAGGAGCTGATACATATGACTTTTAAGAGCTACTGAAGACGGCGTCTAACTCTGGGTGGACACAAGCATTGAAATCTGCACCAAGAATAAGGGGATAATCATTGAAATTAATCAAGGTAATCTCGGAAACCATTTAAAGAAAATTGTGCATTTATGTCAGTTGCTGCATTATGAACAGAACACAGATGAACAGAAACCAAACTATATACATACACTTTGCAAGCCGAGAGGATATTATGAACTCTCTGGCGTAGGCGTAAGACCAAGCCATGACTGCTTGATTATGGCGTGATCCCAACCACTACTGAGTAGAAATTATTATAACTCAAGCGGGGAAAGATTAATGATTCTAATAAGAAGTATTTAAAATATTAATAATAAAAAAAAATCTGCTCAGGGGATTTAATATCCTAAACATAAAAGAAAGTAAAGGGGAACCTACCTCAGTAACAACATATTTTATGGCCAGAGAAAAAATAAAAAATAAAATAGCAAATAAGGAAAATAAAATAAATGGCCTACAACAACATATACAGTACGCTCGCTGTGTAGTTTATCTCTACTCGGTAACGGACTGCTATCCATATCAGCACAGCGGTCCAGTTGAGGAGGTAGTTCCACAGATGCTATAGCGATGTCGTGCCCAGGCCAGGAAGACAGAAGATACTGCTTAGCCTCCAACATCGATCGGTTTTGTCTCCCTGCATGAATAACCTTGAGTGTGGCAGGGAAGAGGAGAAACAACTGAATTCCGAGTGCATCCATTTTCTTCCTCACTTCAATGAAAGCCTTCCTTTTCTTCGAGGTGTGTGTGCTGTAATCCGGAAAGAAATAGAGTTTTGCTACCGTATTTGACTGAGTAGACGAACCTCGCCAATTTGAGGAAAGCTTGTCTGTGAGTATAGTCCAACAGTTTGAATATGACCACGAGGGGGCGGTTAGATGGCTTGTCTAAATAGATACGATGTGTGCGTTCGATTTTGACATCTCTGTTAGCGATGGAAGGTATCCATTTGGGCAGATTCGCTTTTAAAAAGGCGATGCAATCATCTCCCTCAAATACTTCTCGGAGGCCGACTATATTGGATCTCCTGCTGCGATCTTCCATGGCAGCAATCTTTAATGTGATGTCGTCGAGTTTGGATTTCAATCACTGATCTGATCCCTGTCCTTGCGAACGGCAGCTTGGGTGGAATCACATCTTGATTGAAGCAAACCGATTTTTCCACTTGCTCGATTTGTCATGTTACGGTGGTGACTGCTTTGTTTTTTGTTGTTTTTTTCAATTTCCCGTTTCAGCTCTGAAATCTGAGGTGTCAGCACTTTATCTATGGCAGATTTGAAAGCGGCAGTAACAATTCTGTCTAAATCAATCTGTTGCTCGCTCAAGGCGGTGGAGGACCTCTTAAGTTTCTTCTTAATTGAAGAGTGTGGTCTGGGTCAACATTTTCTATGACGTTACGCAATTTAGCATTTAACTGAAAATATGTGAGTGGATTGGAGAGCAAATTTTCAAAGCAGCACCGCCATAAGCGAGTCACATGCTCCATTCTAAGTGATGTTTTTTGAAAATATATAAATGCAGAAAGATTTCTGTGATGGGTAAGTTTAGGGTAAACTGTAACTGATGACTGAATTAGGTTTAATGGACCCACCATTCCAGTAGCAACAGCCAAATCAGTCTAAAATTCCTGCTTACTTTCTACATGGTCCTTCGAGCCGGAGAGGCTGCTGGAATGGAGATTGAGGATGACTGTGTGAGACCTAAATGTTCATCAATAATTGTAAGACCCTCAAGATGGCACCAAGATTGTATGATGGCTCAGTCAAATCCTTCAATTCATCCAACTGGACACTTGTCACACCAGCCAGAGGATTTGAGCCATTTGGTTGCATCACAAGGAGCTTCCATTACCGCAACTCAAAATGAGGTGAAGTCTTTGTCTGAGGAGATTAAACAAATGAAAGGAATGTTGCTGGATGTGGGACACATGATGAAGGATATCCAAAGGAAAAGAAGTTCTTCATTTTCTACTAGCTCTGAATGCAGTTCTATTCAAGCATCCCCTGTTCATATTCCAATGCAAGCAAAACAGCAAGATGAGATGAATGCCAGAGATTCTATTGTGGATGAGTTGAGTGAATGTATGCGACAACATCAAACCAAGCAGGACAATGTGCTTTCTACACCACCAAAGCTTCAGGGACAAAAATACTTTGCCCCCATCTCAGTATGCGCTGCCTACCTCTTCAATGCCTACTTCCTCAGCAGCCACCACTAGAGGGCCATCAGAGAGACAACACCAGCAGCTCTCTGATCCATGTCCACCTATTAGGCCCTCAGTTCCTCTCCCAGATAACCTCAGGTCACAACCTTTATGTAACGGTCACCAGCTGGAGTGCCCTTGAGAGCCACCAGAGGGCACTCCACACTAGACTATTATCACTCCCTCACAAACTACATTTCCCATAACTCTCTGCCTGGACTCATCATCACTGATTGCATTCACCTGTGTCTCATTACCCTGTTAGTCTCAGCCTATTTATACCATGTTCACTCATTCACTCACTGTGAAGTTTTGTATGTTGTTGCACTGTATTTCCGAGCGTTTTCCCTGGTTTCATGTCTCTTGTTTTTTTGGATTTCTTGCCTGTTCCGTGGATTACTCTTTTGCCTCTGACCCCTGCCTGTTTTATTTATTTATTTGTTTGTTTGTTTGTTTGTTTGTTTGTTTGGACGGCCTACCTGTGTTTTGACCTATTGTCTGTATATTGGATTACGTGTCTGGATTGCCCCTTAATTAAAGCTGCATTTGGATCTCAACCTTCATGTCTCGGAACAGTTCGTAACAGAAAACTTCGCCACACCAAGATCCAGCAGCGATGACCACCATGAATTCAGCAGCACAGATCATGCGTCTCCGTCAGGGAGACCGATCCATTGAGGAATACATCATGGATTTTATTGAGCTGGCACATTTGCCATCTTTCGATGAAGTATGCCTAATGATATTTGTCCGTGGAGGACTATCCAAGCCGTTCAGCTCCCTTATGCCACTTCATCACCCTGGCTGGACCCTGGCCCAATATATAAATCTGGCTCTGCGGTTGTGTGGATCTCCCTTCACCGTGGGCGAAGTGGAGGAGGATTCACCCTTAACTTTTTTTTGGGGGGGGGGGGCTATACAGCCGTAGCTCCGTCGGCCGTGGAGCGTGGCCCAACGCAGACCGCACCATCAGCCAGCACAATTGTCCACTGGACCCATCCGAGGGTGGAGAGGACTGGTGTCCAAGCTGGCCGATCTGCCACTGACATCTGCCCGAGCAGCCGATATCCCGAGATTTTCACTGATCTCAGTGCTCTCAATTCCCCAGGCCGCCATGCCAGAATCTCGTTCCACCGAGACCACCGAGCCACAGACTGTTCACGTCACGTCTGCCGAGCCAGAGACTATTCACGTCACGTCTGCCGATCCAGAGACTGTTCACGTAACGTCTGCCGATCCAGAGACTGTTCACGTAACGTCTACCGATCCAGAGACTGTTCACGTAACATATGCCGATCCAGAGACTGTTCCGTCTGCCGAGCCAGAGACTGTTCACGTCATGCCTGCCGAGCCAGTGTCTCCAGACAAGATGGCCGTCACGTCTGCCGAGCCAGAGACTGTTAACGTCACGTCTGCCGAGCCAGAGACTGTTCACGTCACGCCTGCCGAGCCAGTGTCTCCGGACAAGATGGCCGCCATCGAGCCAGTGTCTCCAGACAAGATGGCCGCCGCCGAGCCAGTGTCTCCGGACAAGATGGCCGCCGCCAAGCCAGAGTCTCCAGACAAGAGGAGGTCCTTTGATAGGACCATGGAGGCCGCGCCGCCATGGTCTCCTTAACTGTCTGGTCCGCCCTGTAGCCCTGAACCGCCAGGTCCGCCTGGTCCCCCTGAACCGTCTGCTCCGCCCTGGCCACCTGAAGGGTCGTTTCCTCCCTGGCTGTCTGCACAGCCTGCTCCGCCCTGGCTGCCTGAAGGTTCGTCTCCTCCCTGGCCGCCTGAAGGTTCGTCTCCTCCCTGGCCGCCTGAAGTTTCGTCTCCTCCCTGGCCGCTTGAAGGGTCGTCTCCTCCCTGGCCGCCTGCACTGCCTGCTCCACCTTGGTCGCCTGCACTGCCTGCTCCGCCCTGGTCACCTGCACTGCCTGCTCCACCCTGGTCGCCTGCACTGCCTGATCCACCCTGGCCTCCCGTCTTGCCGCAATCTCCAGGTCCTCTTCCGCTCCATGGGCCTGGCCCTCCATCCCGCCCCCGGGTCTGCCTCCGCTCCACCTCCCTCCTGGAAAATTTTAGAGCATCTGGAAGCCGCTCCTTTGAGAGGAGGCTATGTAACGGTCACCAGCTGGAGTGCCCTTGAGAGCCACCAGAGGGCACTCCACACTAGACTATTATCACTCCCTCACAAACTACATTTCCTATAACTCACTGCCCGGACTCATCATCACTGATTGCATTCACCGGTGTCTCATTACCCTGTTAGTCTCAGCCTATTTATACCATGTTCACTCATTCATTCACTGAGAAGTTTTGTATGTTGTTGCACTGCATTTCTGAGCGTTCTCCCTGGTTTCATGTCTCTTGGTTTTTTGGATTTCTTGCTTGTTCCGTGGATTACTCTTTTGCCTCTGACCCCTGCCTGTTTTATTTGTTTGTTTGTTTGTTTGTTTGTTTGTACGGCCTACCTGTGTTTTGACCTATTGCCTGTATATTGGATTACGTGTCTGGATTGCCCCTTAATTAAAGCTGCATTTGGATCTCAACCTTCATGTCTCGGAGCAGTTCGTAACACTTTAATGGATCCCATTGTAATGGGTGAAAGCTTAACTCCGCAACAACGTAATGGTCCTCCATGGCTATCTTCAGTCAGTCATCATCAAATGAATCCCAGTTTGTATCCCAGTCATCAACAAGTAGGAAGGGATCAAAGCCTTTTGCCATCTGATCAAATGCAGGGAAATGCATTCTGTATGCCCGGTCTTCCATGGATGCCTGCAAGTTGGCCAACCTTCTTTCCAAGTGGATGATTCTTAAGGCCTCCGTACCTACCTGATTTCCCTTATCCAGTATTAGATCCATCTCATAGCCAAAATGCTCCGCTTAATTGTGTTCCTTCAAGAGTTGCAACGTTGCCTCCTAGAGATTTATCAGCTGGATTTCCTTATGCTTCTCTTGGTCATTCACTTCAAACTTCCTTAGAACAGAATCCTTCCATTATGTCTCATCAGAATCCTTTGACACCTAGAGTTGTTACCACTGCATCAGCAAAGAGCAAAGAGATGTGAATCAAATAACTGCACTTTCCCCAATTGGAATGCAAATGATGGTACCTGATCAGCATGTCTATTCATTCAACAGTGATTGTGCCCCATACAATTATGCCAGCTCTACATCTTTCCAGGTCAGTCTGTATTGAAAGACTTTCATTTCCATATTTGAAGAGTGATGACCCCCAAGAGTTTGCCATGCTGAATATGGCTTTAAATAATGTGTTACCCTCATAGGAAACTGAGCAATACAAGTACAATATTCTTCTGGATCATTTGAAGTTGGATGCAGCTTGACTTCTGGCCTTGGCTTATGCCCATCATTCTCAGCCTTATACTACTTTTGTCCATAAAAGCTCTTCAGAAGAGATATGGTCAAGCCCACCAGTTGGTGCTCCGCGAGATTGCTACAATTAACCCTCTGGGGACCAAGGTGTTTTTGGGGCCCTTGAGAAGTTCTGACATGCCTTGACATTTGTGCTTTTTTCAGTTATTTATAAACATGTTAATGACAAAGGTGTAAATTCACTCTATATAGCACAAACAGGGCTACCATAATATGCAAGCAACTTGTATGTAGATGTTTGTATTTTTAAGAGAATAATGTTTATGCGTGGTTATTGGAAAAAATAAAAATGAAAGTTGCTGAATTAAGACCACAAAACACATATTAAATATGTGTCCACAAGACTTTTGACCAATGGATGTGGTCCCTTTGAGTTCTAGCTTCAAAATTATATGAAAATAGTCTTGCTTTATCGTTCACAAAAAAAAATACATTGATTTAAATGGTGTAAAACAGGTTTTGCTTGGAAAGCCAATATGCGAGGGGGAGGAGTAGTTCACACCCACTCTGCATAATGACTCTGCCTAATGAGCCATCCTTTCAGGTGTGACACTGACTGAGCCACAATACAAGGACAAAGGATGTATTTAGAAGAAGACTTATTTTGACCATTTAAGATTTTGCTTACATCTCTCTTGTAAATATGTTTTGCTATTTTATTAAAAATGTTACAATTACAACAATAATTACAATTTCAACAATATTTCAAGTGTACTCTTTCTTTGTAAAAAAGAAAAAGAAAAAAAGATTATAGGCCTACATTTTATCATATGTATTCATTAGTTTGAATATAGCCGCATTGGAACATCTAACATCTTAGTCTATGACTTTATTTTTGACAATATATATATATATATATATATATATATATATATATATATATATATATATATATATATATATATAACGTTAGATATGAGCAGAAATTGCTAAACAAAAGCTTATTTTATGTGGCAGTATATTTTACAGTAGCCTAAAAACTGTACCCAAATCTAGTCAACAAGTGACTGACTGTAGCGTTGTTTTTATGAAATATTAGGGCATATAAATGCTAATTTGCAGTTTAATACGTTGCTTGTACAAATACATTTTATTTCAACATATTCTAGTCGATTTTTACTCATCTCAGTAGGCTATAGCAAAGCAGTTTATTCTTTCACACACAGACGCGCGATTTATATTTAGGCTAAACAGTCTTTACAAATATGTACCCTTCATTCATCTCACAGAAAGGCGAGTCATATTATAGAAATGCGATTCATCTTTTTGCGGTTTGCATAGGCCTACACTAACGTTATTCCATAACGTTATTCCACACGTGAGAAAAGAAAACAGCCTACCTCACTCCTCAGCGGGATCTGCTCCTCATATCAGGATATATTGTTCCTCATATCAGCACTGTTCTGAGGAATCTTTTCTCCATAAGGTAGGCTATATTATGCCTCACTCGATCGCGACGCGCTTTGTTTACAGCTGATGTGGGCGTTTCACAGATCTTCAATAGTTCTCAGAATTTGCGTTTGAATAGCACGCGCTCTCCGTGGGCGTGTCACATTACTGTGAATTAGCTCGTAATGAGGTCGACTGGAGTCGCTCTCTTTTTATACAGATTACAGAAGCTGATAATATTTGTTTTTTATATAAATGACTTCATTTAACAGATGCGATCTCAAGCTTTATGCCCGTGGGTCTGTTTGCCTGTTTGACTGAATTTTCGCGGAGTTATAGATCATTTTCGAACGCGTTTCAAATGGGAGTTTACGGATAGAGAGAAGGCAGAAATCGCATCATGTTAAAGTTTCTTTATTTGTCAAAAAGCAAAACACTTTATTTTTATTTTGAATATACAGAACAAAAATAGAAACTGAACAGGATCGATTGATGTATAACACGAAAACTAAAGATCAAAATTAACAGAGCATTTTGTGTTTATTTTTCATTGCTAAAAAAAAAAAACGAGCAAAACGCGCCGGCGCGTTTTTGGTCCCCAGAGGGTTAAGAACTTAGCTGCTGTACGTTCAGGAGATTCTGTTGGATTTGGTGAATTTGCTGTACGAGTTCAAGCTCTTGTGGGAATGCTTCAATCCTGGGACCATGAAGAAGGAGCAAAGGAGTTATCCTATGCATCACATGTCCATAAGTTACTCAGTAAACTTCCAGCACATCAGGTTGCTAGTTTTGCAAGATATGCCAAACCCACCTGACCAGACCAGTCTTATAACTTAGTGAATTTCTCTGTTTGGTTGGAAGAGGAATCAGATTGTCAGAATCTAGCAACCCAAGTGTTTGACCAATCTTAAGGTATGAAGAAGTTCCAGGTAAGAGAAGGAAGGCCTACCAAGTCCCAATATCACACAGCTAGTTAGCAAGAAGGAGGGCCTTAAACCATCATGTGCATACTGTGGCACTAATGATCATCATCTCAGTCATTGTACTGAATTTCAGAGCTTTGATACGGTAACCAAACGGAAATGGATTGCTGACAATAATCGGTGTTGGAGATGTGGTTGGGCCCATACATCATCCAAGTGTGACTTAAGAGGAAAATGACCATTGTGTCAAGATCGTCACTTAGGAGTACTGCATGAATTAAATGCTCGCAAACCAGATTTTAGGATATTTTATTTGAGCCGATCAAATGGTCTTAACTCTGTTCTTCTGAAAAATTGTGAAGGTAGTTCTGAGCCACAAAATAAAGACTCTGGAGACGTATGCCATCCTAGACGACGGTTCAGAAAGAACCATGCTCATGTCTTCTGCGGCAGAGAGTTTATGGGGCGGCAGTGAAGAACTCCATGAAGAGTTAAGTCTTCATGGGGCAGCAGAATCATTGGTTATTCGAACCATTCGGCAAGACACAGAGGAAATTGAAGGTGCAACAGTTTCCTTTTCCATATCTCCATCTCCTCATAAGCAAAGTAAATACCAGATACAAGGTGCCGTTATTGCTCAAATGATTGATTTACCTGAACAGACTTATCCTGTGCAAATCCTACAGTGACGCTACCAACATCTAGAGGCCTCCCTCTGGAGGAGTTTCAGAAAGTTAAACTTTTGTTACTAGTGGGAGCTGATCATCCTCACCTTCTTAGCTCCAAAGAGCGAGTACGTTTTGGTCCTCCTGGAAGTCCAGCTGCTTTACATACTCAACTGGGGTGGGCATTACAGGGACCTACTACTTTGGTTAGACTAATACCACGACTCAGTGTTTCTTCCAGGCTTCCCTCTCCATGGATCAGTTGCATAAAGATGTGGAGAAGTTATGGGCGTTGACGAACTTCCTTTCTCTCAAACTCCAAAGCATGCTCTGCATTCTAAGCGAAATAAGGATGCTCTCGAGTGTCTAGACCAGAAAACAAAGCGTGAAGAAATTAATGGAATCAAAAGATATGTGACTCCTTTACTTCGAGTCAAGAATGCACCTGTCCTTAAAGCATCTCCAGAGGCAGTAATGCCAGCTTTGTGTCGAATGGAGAGACAGCTAGCTAAGGATCCCGATCATGCAGCTATTTATGAGCAAGAGATTCATAAACTCATTGAAGCTTGATGTGTTAAGAAACTGAAGTTAATTCACCATGCACGACAACGCAATGTATTCAAACAGCATCTTTATTCCGTACAACGACTCACAACACCTCACAGCACCGTGAAAACTATATTAACACATAAAAACAACAAGATATAAACATCACAAACATTACATTGTGCAACAAACATTCATTCATACATTAATTTCTTTAATTACGATCAACATACCTCGCTACGCTCCCCAAGGAGTGCAAATCAAATATAATCCTCTAAAATATAATACTATAAAAGTTCACTTCAAATGATGCAAAGCATGAAATCCAAATTAAAACGACATAAGTTCAACGATCCAACATTCATGTCCGCCCGTCATTCTATTATGCCACCTGATCACTATGATATTCGACAAAGGACAATTTCAGCACAAGTGTTTGCGAATTTCCGATTACAATTTATACACACACACACACACACACACACACACACACACAGGTACATCGAAGACATTCAAAAAACAAAAGTCTATCAAATGTGACCTGATCCAGCAAAATGAGTCACAGTGACCCAAATTTCAAAATTGAGATTTTGGTATTAATGGAAAGAGGAGACCATAAGCTTTCAAATGATATCCAAGTCAAAGTCATACCTTGAATGGTTGTAAAGATATACACATTTGAATTATGGTCATCTGTCCTCTTTTTCCAATTGAAAACTTGAGAAAATCGTTTTTTTGCCCGTTTTTTGTTGATATTTCTTTCAAAATCCATTGCATTTAAAGGGATAAACTATTTATTGTACAGCTTAATTTGACCAAAGACATTAATATATGCTATTAAACCAGGCTGAAGCTCAAATTATTTTAAAGTTTTTATTTTAATAAATAATTTAAAAGGCACTTTTACAAACATTTACTAAAATCAGAAAGATTGAACAGAGGTGCTACAGTTTTCCTTGAGAGAGGGTGTGTGTGTGTCTCTCTCTCTCTCTCTCTGTGTGTGTGTGTGTGTGTGTGTGTGTGTGTGTGTGTGTGTGTGTCTGTGTGTGTGTGAGAGAGAGAGAGAGAGAGAAAGTGAGAGAGGCAGAGAGACAAGGAAACAGAGAACAAAATAATGTTAGCCTATGCAATATCTTTGTGTAGGTTAGTTGACAATAACAGTGTAACACATTCATAACGGAGATACCAACAGTTAAATATTGGGTTAAAATAAATCAAACACATTGTAATGGATTCTCCTTGCAGATAAATACACTCACAGAATAATTGCACTCACTCACATCCATACACGATAAATACCACAGGGCTGTCACTGCTGTCGCTGTCATCAGAGGATGACACGTCTCCAGATCCAAAAAAAAATCACTGACAGGCATGTCTTTCTGAGGAGATCTGCTAGCTTGTTTACACATAGCGCCATGAGTCTGACAGGAGGATGGCTGGACCAATCGCGTGCCGGTCAGTCAAAACGGGGCTTCCCATTGACAAATGATCAGCGTTTGTGTACATTTCTAAGCTTTTTGATTGGTCCTATACAACGTGAAACACCATATTTGGAGAGCAGAGATGTTTGAGGGGATTCCCGGGAAATGCTCAGAGGTGACGAGAGGAGTTGAGAAAAGCAATATTCATTTTCAGCGAATTTAGTAAAACTTTTTGTAAACTTTAATAGTCATTTAAATACCTTTACTCAATTATCTGGACTGCGAAACTTTAGGAGATTATTTTTGAATGTCTGTTCTTTGAAATTTTGCAAAAAAAATCTATTATTTCATTGTTTTTCCACATAATCGGGCCATATCTTAAAATGGAACGTTGCGACTTCCGACTCATTTCGCCAGATCGGGTCACAAATTGTTTCATAACCCAATCCATACCTTTTTTTTTTTCTTTTTTTTTTGGAATGTAAATATGGCATTGTAAATGGTTGCTTACATTCTCACCAATCATGACATGATAAATACAACCTCATTAGATAATTCATGATTTGAAATCTTAAGAGCAATTTCATAATCCACCTTATGCAAATAAGCATGAAATTACATTAACATGATTAGGTTAAACATGCATACCCAAATGTGTATGTTTATAATCTTCTATTGCACTTCATCTTTCACTTTCAAGCAGGAGCACTAACTTTTGAACGGGTCTTTCTATGATTGAAGATTTAAGTTGCTTTCCTAATAATCTCCATTCACCAACTCGCACTTTCACTCTTCGCACTAAACCATCACAGTCCACAGTTGTTTCCACTATTCATCCAAGCTGCCACTGATTTCTCAGAAGGAGGTCTTCCTTTATCATAATTACATCATCCACTTTGAGATTACGCTGTACGTATGCCACTTCTGCCACATGGATATGTTTAGAAGATTCTCTCTCTTCCACCGACCCCAAAATTGTTCAATCAGATATTGAATACGGCACCAAAGCTTTTGTACCATACACGTCCTCTCTCACAAATTCCCCTGGAGGAGGAAGGGCAACCTTTGCCTTCATTTGCATCAAATGATTAGTTGTTAAAGGCTCAAGGCAATTAGGATCATTTATTCCATCTACTGTTAGAGGACGGCTGTTAACGGTGGACATGGCCTCATAAAGGAGCGTTCTGAGAGAGGCATCATCAAGTCTTCCCAAGCTTTGAGCCAAAGTAACATTCAATTAGGGCTGCAGCTATCGATTCTTTTTGTAATCGATTAATCTAGCACTTAATCGATCGATTAATCGATTCATCTGATATTATTATTTTTTGTATTTTTAAACAACCAAAACAAATAATGCATAACGAAAATGATGAGGCTGTAAAATGATCAAGCATTTGGCTTTTATTTCTAAAAAAAAACAGAGGTATTTATTCCAACTCCAACATTTGGCTCCAAAACTAAGCCAATTTATTGCAATTTTTACCCATTTAGTGTTTATAAGTGCCAGTGCCAACAATTATATAACAATACAGTTAAGTCAACTTACTGTAAAACATGTATAACATGTAAACCTATGAATACAAACTTAAATAGTAAAGGCCATTTGGCCTTAGTTTTGTCTTCTTAATACAACAGTACAAAAAAGGATTGCACCTTCTGCAAATTACCCACCTGAGAACAAAAATAAATGAATATAAAATATCAAGCCAAACAGGTACACAATGTATACAATTTATAAAAAAATAAATGTAAATAAAACAATTATAAATAAGAATCAGACTTTTTCAGCTGTAATCTACGGAGCCCCCCTAGTCCCACTTTGGCAAAAAAAATTATTATAACTATCTTGTGGCCTCAAGATAGTAACTCGTGGCCTCAAGATAGTAACTCGTGGCCTCAAGATAGTAACTCGTGGCCTCAAGATAGTATCTCGTGGCCTCAAGATACTAACTCGTGGCCTCAAGATAGTAACTCGTGGCCTCAAGATAGTATATCTCATGGCCTCAAGATAGTAACTCGTGGCCTCAAGATACTAACTCGTGGCCACGAGAAAGTGAGTTTTTTCAAGGCGAACGTTCCTTTTAATGTTTCCATGGCGACGTGCGTCACGCGATACACCGCAGCCACAATAATACTGTATGACAGATGTGTCGCTTTTATTTCGCTTTTCCTTTTTTATTCAAAATATTCACAAACTTGCTTACCATGTCATCAACTAGCCCCTGAGAGTACGGCGCCACATGTAGAATGTTCAGTGCTGCCAGATCCAAACTGTGCTTTCGCGCATTGGCTGGCGCTGAGCCAGAGTCGGACGCGTTCAGCGCTGTCATATATCACAACTAAGCAGTGTTTTCAACCTCATAATGTTTATTTTTGGTTTCAGATATTTAAATACACATAAGCACGAGTAAAACAATACATTTGGAGTTTGTAAAACACACTGATGTCTATGGAAGCAGCAATAACAATCTTTTCAAATATAATTTGCCGACATGTGTTATTCATATTAGACAAACATAGTGCAAGACAAGGAACTATAAAGTTTACTCTATTCTTCTCAGTTCACCGGCCACTTTCTTGCATTTATTTCGGGAGAAACTGATGAATTTACGTTCTGTAAATCCGACTGACAGGATAACATTGCAGCGCCCATCTCATGTTATTATAGATCAAGATTATTTATAAAGGTTTTTAAACGAGCCAGAGTCAGACGCGTTCAGCGCTGTCATCACAACTAAGCAGTTTTTCAACTTCATAATGTTTATTTTTGGTTTCAGATATTTCAATACACATAAGCACGAGTAAAACAATACATTTGAAGTTTGTAAAACACACTGATGTCTGTGGAAGCAGCAATAACAATCTATTCAAATATAATTTGCCGACATGTGTTATTCATATTAGACAAACATAGTGCAAGACAAGGAACTATAAAGTTTACTCTATTCTTCTCAGTTCACCGGCCACTTTCTTGCATTTATTTCGGGAGAAACTGATGAATTCACGTTCTGTAAATCCGACGGACAACATTGCAGCGCCCATCATGTTATTATAGATCAAGATTATTTATAAAGGTTTTTAAACGACTAAACACACTCACTTACACGTATGTGAGAATCGAAATATCAGATAGGCTAGTTGATGACATGGTAAGCAAGTTTGTGAATATTTTGAATAAAAAAGGAAAAGCGAAATAAAAGCGACACATCTGTCATACAGTATTATTGTGGCTGCGGTCAATCGCGTGATGCGTCGCCATGGAAACATTAACATGGAAACGTTCGCCTTGAAAAAACTCACTTTCTCGTGGCCACGAGTTAGTATCTTGAGGCCACGAGTTAGTATCTTGAGGCCACGAGTTACTTTCTTGAGGCCACGAGATATACTATCTTGAGGCCACGAGTTACTATCTTGAGGCCACGAGTTAGTATCTTGAGGCCACGAGTTACTATCTTGAGGCCACGAGTTAGTATCTTGAGGCCACGAGTTACTATCTTGAGGCCACAAGATAGTTATAATAAATTTTTTTTGACAAAGTGGGACTAGGGGGGCTCCGTAGTAATCTCAAAACAAACATCAAAATGTACTTTTATAAACTTTTATTGGCTGGGTTTATAAAATTGAAAGGATATCTTTGCTTGGTGCATTTGGAATCAAAGCTTGTCTATTTCTAAATGTAATTGGGATGTAACACATCCCCAAAGCGGAGACGTTACAGAGTTTGCCGCTGTAGTGGACACGCACCGTTACTCTACGCCATCGCGCCAACTAAATTCAAAATGTATCACGCGCTATGGTGTGCTTCCTGAACATTGAACAACGGTCCGTGTGAAAAAATCAGATCCCTGCGCGTATAGTGCGAGTCATAGGAATTTAACGAGGCTTCGAGGCAGAGTTTTTGCCTCGAGGAATTTTTGTAATCGAGTTAATCGAGTAACTCGATGAATCGTTTCAGCCCTACATTCAATACATTTCGGATGGTACGTATTTGGCAGTCCCAAACACCACCAGCATGGCTTGCTGGCGGAGAGTTAAAAACAAACTCACATTGCTTCTCAGCCAAGAATATCTGCAAAGCATGGCCATCACATTGTTTAAGTGCTTCCTTTAATTCATTCTTGGCTCCGACAAAATTCCTGCCTTGATCACAATAGAGTTGGGACACAGCTCCTCTTAGGCTAATAAAGCATTGCAAAGCATTAATAAAAGAGTCTGTGGGAAGATCTTCTAACATTTCCAGATGGACAGCTCGTGAAAAGAAACAGGTAAATATCAGACCGTACCCCTTATACTCTTTACAACTCCTTTTAACAATAAATTGTCCGAAACAATCCATTCCACAATACGTAAATGGAGCAGATGCTTCAAATCGCTCTTTAGGAAGCTCTGCCATACGCTGTTCTTCAACTGGATGACTCACTTTCCTACAAAGCACACAACTGTTTATCAATTTAGCAACCAACTTGCTACAGCCAATAATCCAAAAGCCATCTGCTCTAAGCTCCATCTGAGTTTGGCTTCTTCCTTGATGACATATTTGAGAATGGTAATGTAGCAAAATAAGCTGAGTGATATGGCTATCTTTTGGCAGAATGAACAGGTGCTTAAATTCGTCACTGAGAGATGAATGCTTACTTTAAGTCTTCCACCGACACAAAGTATACCCTCTCTCAAAATTGGATCAAGGTTGAAAAGAGGATTAGAACTGGGAAGACTTCCTTCAGCTTGAAGCACCTTTATCTCTTGCCCGAATGCCTGCTGTCGGACAAGCTTTATTACTGCCTTAGCAGCACTCTCACGCTCCTTGGCAGACACAACATCAAGACTCTTCCTCTTAGACCCCAGTCTCTTAATTCTTGTGACTACCTTAAGAAGTGTTGTCCAAGATGAAAACCTTGAAAGACAATCAAGCATTTCCGCATGGTCATTTCTTCTTATAACAAAAACCTTAGCCGCTTTAACCTCTGGATCACCAACTAGTAAGTCATTGGTTGGAATGAATTCCTCATAGACTTCTTCCCTCCACAAGAATTCGGGACCTGACAACCAATTTGTTGATAAGATATCAGATGCACAAAGTCCCCTAGAGGCATGGTCAGCTAGTTTTTTTTGTCATATCCACATAAAGCCACTGGTTTACATTGGTGTTCTCCCTGATCAACTGGACTCGGTTTGCCACGGACACATGAAACCTTCGCGCTTCATTATTGAGACATGCAAGAACAACTTGAGAATTGGTCCAAAAGAACTCTTCATCAATCTTAATATGGAGCTCTGATTTCAAGCGAGGAATACTTGTGACCATTGATGGAGCAACTCTAGCCTTAGCCATGATGAGACTGCAGTGGACTCTGTATTTGTCGTTCTTGTATCTCAAGTAAGAGCATGCGCCATATCCTATACAGCTAGCTTCCGAAAAGTGATGCAGTTCTATTCTCACACTCTTGCTAAAATCTTGTGGATGACAACACCTTGGAATTGAGACTTCTCTCAATCTTTGAAGACCCATCCTCCATTCCTCCCACCGTGTGTACAAATCTTCCGGAAGTAACTCATCCCATCCAATAATTCTGCTGCACAACTCCTGCAAAATATTATTTCCGCTCAAAATGAATGGAGCCACAAACCCCAAAGGATCGTACAAAGAATCTATGACTGACAGGATGCCACGGCGTGTATCATGCTTATATTTCAAATTTTATTGCTCTTTCAGACGGATTTACACAGCAAAGAACTCCACTCTCGTTTGAATTGAACTTATGAAGTCGTAAGCCTCCTCTTTTGCATAGTTCTTGTGCTTCAAGTATCAAATCAGATGCTTCTTTGATTGTAGGAACACTCACAAGCCCAGCATCAACGTAAAAGTTGTTTTCCACAAATGGAGCTGCAGTAGGAAAATATAATGCCTTGTATAATTGTGCCAGATATTTAACCCTCTGGGGTCTGAGGTGTTTTCTGGGCCCTGGAGGTGTTCTGACATGTGCTGACATTTGTGCTTATTTCTGTTACTTGTGACATTGTCATGGCTAAAGTCTCATTACACTGTATTTAGCACAAACTCTGCTACAATAATATATCAGCAGCATGTATGTAAAAGTTTGTAGTTTTGAGATAATGACATTTATGCGTGGTTTGTGAAAATACAAAAAAAAAATGTTACTGAAATAAGGCCATGAAACCCATACTGATTATTTCTTCACAAGACTTTTGAAAATTGTATCACGTAGCCTAGAATATTTGCTCCAAAACTATGTGAAAATCATCCTGACTGCTCATTCAGATAAGACAATATATTGATTTTAAATTTGTAAGACGTGTTTTGTGTAAGAGAGCTTTATGCGAGTAGGCGTAAACACATCCTGAATATGTATGGATTTTCACACCTGAGAAAGACAAAGACTCTCCCCTAATGGCCCTATTAGGAGCTATCAGGCCCTATCATTCTGAGCAACCTTGCACAAAGAATGAGGAGATTTAAAAAAAGAATGGCTTTTAGATTGTTTGGATTTATTTACAACACAACATAATCCAAAGATACACAACAAATGACAAAAAAGCACATTATTGAAAACAATGATCCAAAGACAGAGACCTTTGTGCCATTCCTAAAAACATTGTGCATACCTTTCATTTCCAAGGTGTTTGATTTTCACTTTACCATGTTCATGTACAGAGACTCATGTAAATGTTGAAGTCAGCAGGACTCATCCGTGGGGCATCTGGTCCCTGTAAAACAACAACAACAACAACAACAACAACAACAACAACAACAAAAATGAAAACATACTGATGGTGCACGATTTTGGGAATAGATTTTAGATTTTTCTGGTTAAAATTGCTTTTTAAAATTCACAGAATACACACACACACACACACACACACACAAATGTTTCCAACAATATATAATGAACAGGTTTGTTGTGCCTTGTAGGCATAGGCTATGTGCAGTGCTGCATAAAATAATAATAACAATAACTTATAGCAGCCTATAAATCTTTCAAAAGCAACATTTCAGAGTAACAACTACGCTAGATAAAAATATATTGATTATCATATGTTACTTCAAATGTTTCCATTCATTATGATGATATGATATGAAATGAGATTAGAGTAAAAACATGAAGCCTAGTGTTTGGTGCGTTTTGCTTTTCAAACGCACAGCGCGCTCCACATTCAAATGCACAGCATGCTCCAAAATATGAAACATTATGGTTACCATATTATACATATCTACGTTTGAGCAGATATCCACAAACACAGTATTTAACAGTAAACACGGGTCTAAATATTATAATATTCACCATATATCTAGCAACAGTTCAACAGCAATGTGAAGTTTATGCAACAATAACATAAACTAATAATTAAGAATGTCTTACCTTACATCTTTCTTGTCTTCAAATCGCGTTCTTCTTCTTCTGAGGTAAATCCAATGTAAGCTCACGGCGTGTCTTCCAAACTCGACGAAAAGCAGAGACTTGTGAAGTTTGGTGCTTTGTGTTTGAGGTAACGAGCGCGTTCGCGTTCCATGTGGAGATTTGCATGTGAATCTCTTTTGCGCGTGTGGGTGTGGTCAAATTAAAAATAATGAGCAAGGGTTTGAGATACTGGACATCTTGTTGGTTTTATACAAATTACTTAAACAGAGAATATTTGTTTTCAGTTTGAATACGATCATTTAAAAGTACACACTTAAATGTTTATAAAGATATACACTCACCTAAAGGATTATTAGGAACACCTGTTCAGTTTCTCATTAATGCAATTATCTAATCAACCAATCACATGGCAGTTGCTTCAGTGGATTTTGGGGTGTGGTCCTGGTCAAGACAATCTCCTGAACTCCAAACTGAATGTCAGAATGGGAAAGAAAGGTGATTTAAGCAATTTTGAGCGTGGCATGGTTGTTGGTGCCAGACGGGCCGGTCTGAGTATTTCACAATCTGCTCAGTTACTGGGATTTTCACGCACAACCATTTCTAGGGTTTACAAAGAATGGTGTGAAAAGGGAAAAACATCCAGTATGCGGCAGTCCTGTGGGCGAAAATGCCTTGTTGATGCTAGAGGTCAGAGGACAATGGGCCGACTGATTCAAGCTGATAGAAGAGCAACTTTGACTGAAATAACCACTCGTTACAACCGAGGTATGCAGCAAAGCATTTGTGAAGCCACAACACGCACAACCTTGAGGCGGATGGGCTACAACAGCAGAAGACCCCACCGGGTACCACTCATCTCCACTACAAATAGGAAAAAGAGGCTACATTTGCACGAGCTCACCAAAATTGGACAGTTGAAGACTGGAAAAATGTTGCCTGGTCTGATGAGTCTCGATCTCTGTTGAGACATTCAGATGGTAGAGTCAGAATTTGTCGTAAACAGAATGAGAACATGGATCCATCATGCCTTGTTACCACTGTGCAGGCTGGTGGTGGTGGTGTAATGGTGTGGGGGATGTTTTCTTGGCACACTTTAGGCCCCTTAGTGCCAATTGGGCATCATTTAAATGCCACGGCCTACCTGAGCATTGTTTCTGACCATGTCCATCCCTTTATGACCACCATGTACACATCCTCTGATGGCTACTTCCAACAGGATAATGCACCATGTCACAAAGCTCGAATCATTTCAAATTGGTTTCTTGAACATGACAATGAGTTCACTGTACTAAAATGGCCCCCACAGTCACCAGATCTCAACCCAATAGAGCATCTTTGGGATGTGGTGGAACGGGAGTGTAACGAGGTATGATGTTGTGGGAAGAAGGAGGCGGGAACCGGCGAACACTTAAACATTTTAATAACCAAATAAACAAATACAAAAATGAAAGTAAAAGCCAGCAGCCCCTCACGGACGACTGCTGGCAACACACAAAACAGAAACAACACATCCAAATAAAAATCAGGCCTGTCCTCTCTCTCTCTTCACTGTCGTCGCTCCTCCTTTATGCTTCCGCTCCTCCGTGAGAGATTCGAGACCGGTGCGTCGCGCAGGTGTCGCTCATCAGCAATCACGCCACCGGCCTCGTGCCGCCCTCTCACGGCCCTCGGCCTCGTCCTGCTCGCCACAGGGAGCTTCGTGCCCTGGATGTGCATCCCACAAATCTCCATCAAATGCAAGATGCTATCCTATCAATATGGGCCAACATTTCTAAAGAATGCTTTCAGCACCTTGTTGAATCAATGCCACGTAGAATTAAGGCAGTTCTGAAGGCAAATGGGGGTCAAACAATTATATCCAATTAGCATTCCCACATCACAATCTTGAAGTGATGGCAATTTATTTGCAAGATGTTTAAGATGAGACTATTGCAGAACTGTGGCTCTAATTGGTATACAAGACATGTCAACAGGAATGAAGTCACGTGTATATGTTTGCTGCAACATAATATGTTTTTCAGAATGAAAACCTCGAACTCGCAGCCCACGCACACCTTGACTAGCTATTATTGTATCTGTAGCAGTCAACGTACTTAGCTTCAATTGCAAGGGTTGAGTATTTACATTCAGCTCTCGTGCAAGATCTTCCAAAAGAAAGCTTGAATCACTTTGCGTATCAAGAAGAGCATATGTAAGAATTTCTTTCTGAGGTTCATTTACAGACGACAAGAACTACAGGGACAATGCTAGTGGTGGCAGAAGCATTATGAATTAGTGCATGAGACAAGACCCTATGGACTTCCTGGACAATTTCTTCTGGGGAGGTGGAAGCTCCATTCACTACTTCCCCAAACCTCCTCTCTCTATCCTCATGCAAACAGGTTGGATGGCGTAGGCCACACATTCCACAAATGTGCTGTGTTCTGCAATCTTTAGTAACATGTCCTTTCCGTAAACATCCAAAGCACAAATTATTTTGATGTGTATATATAACCTTTTATCTCCCATTGACTTGGAAGCAGAGGCCGGGCACTTCGCAATGCCATGAAGCTCTTCTTTGCAAACAAGACATGGCAACTTTGGTTTTGAAACAGGGAGACTTGTCTTTGATGTATGATGTTTTGTTTGGGCACTCGTACTTAAAGCCTTTGCTTTTTTAGGCAGCTTCTCATCTACTGATCTAGAGCTCAACAAAAGAGAAGCAGTGATGGGATTGCAAGCTATACGGGCTTCCTTCTAAACAAACCCGGCAAAACATTCAAAAGTTGGATATTCTCTGGATTTATCAAGTTCCTCTACAACAATTCTACTCCATTTGTGTACAGCCCAGTCTGGTCATTTTTTCAACAGCTTATGATTTTCTTCGCTATCATTTAAAATGGCCAATCCTTTAACATGGGGCATAGCCTCTGCACAGCTTTTTAAGAAGTCTGCAAAATCTCTAAATGCCAAAGAATCATTTAAACCAATCTTAGGCCATTTCATAAGCTTGTCTCGATAGGCTTTCTGCACAACAAATGGATTTCCATACCGGTCCTTTAAAATTGTCCAGGCACTCTGATATGCATCCTCGGAGCTCCGATAAAAGAATCCCTCCACAGCTTTACGTGCTTCTCCTGTAATATAGCTCTTCAAATACAGCATCTTTTCACTAACAGGAATAGGTTTCCTGTCAATCAAAGCTGTAAATGACATCTTAAAATCTTCAAAAACTTCATTGGATCGCCGGCAAACACAATTGGTTCAGGAACAGGCAGGCAATTTATACTTAATGAGTACTTAAATATACTTTTAACCATGCTAGTGTAGGATTACAAATTTAAGAATATGTTTAACCCTCTGATGGTCCTCGGCCATTTCTGACCGAATAATTTTCTGTTTTGAATTTCTGAAAATCACAGCTTCATCGGAAGGTTATGATACTTGGTGACTTTTATGGCATTAGGTATGTGAATACAAAAAAAAATTGAGGTCATGATCCGAGCATGCTAAGTGGTCGTAAAAAAAATAGTCACACTCGTGGTCTTCGGTCAAAAATGACCGACCCATAGGAAATAAATGGGAAATTTACAAAAACACAAAAATTCTCTGAATTTTTGTCTGTACAATCTACAAATCAGCCACGATTCTAAGAAAAAGTACACCGCAGTAAAGGGGTGACACTCTACAACATCAAGAGTGCAAAAAATTCACACCCACCAACACACAAAAACATACAAACACACTTTTATACACATACACACCAATAAATTCAGATTACAAAAATCTGTTTTGAATTTTTAAAAATCACAGCTTCATCGGAATGTTACGAAACTTGGTGACTTTTCTGGCATTAGGTATGTGAACACACACAAAAAAAATTGAGTTCATGATCCGAGCATGCTAAGTGGTCGTAAAAAAATTAGTCACGATTTTGGTCTTCGGTCAAAAATGACCCCCATAGGAAATTAATGGGAAATTGACAAAAACACAAAAATTCTCTACAAATCGGCCACGATGCAGAAAAAAAGTGCTCAGCAATGAAGGGGTGAAACTCTAAAACATCAAGAATGAAAAACATAAAATAATTAATAATTATAATATATATATATATATATATATATATATATATATATATATATATATATATATATATATATATATATATATAATAATTATTAAAATTATTAAAATAATGAATAATAAAATGTTATAAAACCTTGGCAAAAAGTATTATTTGAGAATTTCTAAAAAAATACATTCAATCCACATCTTAAAAGTAAGTAATTTGGTCCAAAAACAACTAGAAATATAGCTGCAAGCAGCAATACGGGGCCAAGCCGCTGTAGCACAGTAGGGCTGTAGCGCAATGCGGAGCCAGAAGAGCAAAAACAGCAGAAATAGAGTGTACATGAAGAACAGATGGGTTCAGAGGTACAGATAAGATGAAATCAAAATGAACAGAAGTTCTGATGAGAACGAACACAGAATGTAGAAAAAAAATACATTCATTTCTAATCCCAGTGTTAGAAACATTAGTACAGCTCTTACCCAGATAATAAAGGAGTTCAAATTACAATTTTATATACAATTTCAAAGTCGCCCCACACTGGTCTCGAACCCACGACCAGAATGGTTCGGGATTCATGACGCATGGTTGAACAGATTGCGCCACCCAGAGGACATGTTTTACAAAGCTGCAGAGCAGAGGTTTCAGTGTAAGAATAAGCAGACAAAATACATGTTAACGAGATTAGCATGCTAAGCTAGCTTAATGCTAATGTATCTTATGGTTATCCTGATAGCTGAAGAGCCACATTAGAAAGAAAGGCATCTGATTAGCATGCTAACATTATTATGTTAAGCTAACTAGCATAAGGCAACAAACACAGGCTAGGTCAATTTCGGAGACGAATATCTCGGGAACGCTACCGAATATCAAAAATCTGTTAAGTCATTTCTGTGCGGCTCGGTCCAAAGATCATCTGATCAAATTTTGGACCAAATTGAGCAAGATTTGAAGGAGGAGTAGCGAAAAAACTGTTTTTCATTTGTTCCAATATGGCGGATAGTCACATTGTTGGAAAATGACAAATGAGATATCGACGGAATCGGCATAAGCCAAAGAATGTAATGACATAAAGAAATAAAAATTTGAACAATATTTACAAAAGTTATAAGCGTTTTTACAAAAGACCTTATATCTCTGGAACACTAGGTGGCGCTGTGCTCAATCTTATCATGTACCTTCAGGACATTGTGTCGATGATCCATACTAAATTTTGTGAAGATATGTCAAATAGTTTAAAAGTTATTGCAAATTATGACATAATTCAAAATGGCGGACTCGTGGTACATCCAATCTCAGATAATTCGGTATCCACGGATTCGGCATGACCCAATGAATCCATAGATACCACATTTATTATTTTCTGACAAACTGTTCAAAAGTTATTGACCAAAATACCAATTTTTCATATCTCATGACCCATAGGTGGCGCTGTTCCCAACTTTGGCATGGAACCTCAGATCATGCTTCCGATGAAGTGTCGCAATTTTCGTTTCGATTGATCAAACTTTGGCCGAGATACAGCCTCTTAGCCAATTTTGGGTGGACCTCGTTAAGTTTGCGACATCATAACTTTTTTTTTTCCGTATAAAAAAAAATTCTGTTCAGTCATTTCTATGCGGCTCAGTCCGAAGATCATTTGAGCACAAGTTTGGACAAAATTGGACAAAATTTGAAGGAGGAGTAGCGAAAAAACTGAATACTGTACTTTTCAAAATGGCCACTACTGTAATGGGCGGAGTCTTAATGTACGGTATTGCTTATAATCAGTATGATGAGAGAAATCAGGTGCAGCCTGTAGCCTAAAGTGGTGTATGGAATTATTGTTTAACCTGTTAAGCTGCAACCCCACTTTTGAAAAATCCCAAGAAATGACATACCCAAACTGAAACAGATACAGTTCATGAACCCTTTGTACTAAAAGCACAAGTATGATCTCATTTGAAAGCTGACACCTGGCAGTTTATTGTAAATGTAGAATTAATTATTGTCATAATGACAAAAATTGTTATAAATAGCTTCAAAGTTTTGTAAAGTTATTAGAAATTATTTTTTATGAAATATCCTCATGAAAATAAAATTGAAGTTGGCACTGGAGCAATCTAGAAATGCACTACAGCTAATGCCACATGTCTAAACATTTTATGTTTAAAATCTTAAGATAGTAAGTCCAAAACTCTGTATTTAGTGAAATGTTTTTCAAGACCATGTCATGTGACCTTATTTTGATTTGACGCTAAGATGCTTCTGATGTTTATTGCCATCTTCTAACCATCTATCCAGTATATTGTCTTTATTGTTTTGTGGTGCAAACGAGCCCCATTCAGTCTCAGTCTCCCCCTGAACACATTCACACCTCTCCAGACTGGTTATGGCTCTAAATATGTATTTCTTTTGTCTGCATTATAGTTACTAACGACTGGCTATTCACATGCTATTCATATGGTTTCACTTTCAATCACCAATTTCTTTTCTCAAAGTTCACCCTTACATTTTAAACTGTATCTAATGCATTTCTTGAATAAAGAAACATTTCAGTAAGCTTTCAAAAAATAATAAAAATATAACTTCCAGGTGGCAGGTGCACCTAGGGCTAGCTAGCATGTTAGCTTAGCACACCATCAATACACGACAATTTATGAGATTAAAACCATGTTTGTGCTTATAAACTTACTTTATAAAGCAAATCGAGTATTTTAAATAATTTTCTGTGATCTAATTTGACTTCAGATGAAAAATCAGACAGAAAATATACTATTGTCAGAGAATGTCTAATACTGTTCTGCACAACGATTCTATATAGATTAGCATTACATTATAAATATAATCTATTATTATGGAAATACCTGGCATGGATTGAAAAACACAGGTAACTCAAATATCATAGCAAACATGTTTATTGTCTTCAAAACGACTGTTTCTCCATGTTACAGCGCGATCTGTTGTTAGCTGTGTGTGTGTTCGAGGCTTCCTGGATTGTCACATGATTGGCACTTCTTCATGTTCTAATACTGTGCACAGGGCGGCGAGGGCGCCCTCAGGCTATTGGTATGAATTGAAAACACATTAACAGAGTATGCAAACGCTCATAATGATTACATCGACACATTTGGGTATAAATTCAATAAATATTATTCCTGTCTATAGAAATCTGATGTAAACCTATGAGAATATATCAATATTTCTCCAAATCTGCACATTTTTGAGCTAAAAGCCCGGAAGGACGTTGTTTTGTGTATCGCTGTCATGACGACGGCACGGGAGTTTTTTTATGAATGAAAGCGGCTGACGCGCATAATTCCAGTGTTGCCAACTAATTTACAGGAGAAGTTGCTAAAGCAAGATCAATTTGTTGCTAAAAGTTGCTAAATGACGTAGTGACGTCATTGCGCTATGACGTCATTACGTAATCGCAACGCAACACTACGCCATTATGTCACACGTTTATTATTTGAAATGCTAATTTAGATTTGTTTGTAAAAAATAAAAATAATAATAAAAAAATATATATAAATAGGCATATATATATATATATAAAATATATATATATATATATATATATATATATATATATATATATATATATATATATATATAATTATATATAATGTATACATAGGCCTACATGCATACAGTATTTGTAAAAGTAGGGTAATACAAACAACACTTTTTCATGATCAGATTTTTTCATTTTTAAATACAACATTGATATTGTACAGTTAAACACTTTACAACTACATTTAATGTAGGCTATTTTCTTATCAACCAGTGAAACATGAAATGTGTTTAAACTATTTTGCCAAAAATGCAAAATGCATGCTACTGCTGCTGCTGCCGCCCGCAGCCTCTCTGCCTGGCTATATAGACCAGCCCCGCCCCTGCGCTCGTTGTCTTTTGTTTTCCGGTTTTCACAGCGATTTCCACAGGAATTATGAATGAACCGCTCTGTCTATTTAGCTAGCTTGTACGTGTGTTGTTTGGATTAGAATCACTTTCCAAAAGTTGCTAAAAGTTGCCAAATAAATAAAAAAAATTGCTAAATTTGTTGCTAGGTGCTTTTTAAATAAAAAGTTGCTAGGGTAGTCTGAAAAGTTGCTAAATCTAGCAACAAAATTGCTAAGTTGGTAACACTGCATAATTCATATCAAAGGTATCGACTCATTTTTTCATTTCATAACTCCTGACACAAATTAAGAAATAACTGTCGCTATAAGTTTCTCAGAATACAATAGTGGTCAAATTCTGAAACTTGAGTCTTATATCTTTTTAATGATGTATAGTTTGTCAAGGTATAACATTAAATCTGATAGTAACTTTGAACTATATATAAATAAAACCGCTTCAGTGCGCCCGCGCTCTGGCAACGGTTAACAGGTTAAAGAGCATTACAGAGACCAGATGACCGATCTCATGAGCAAGATTATTATGGACGCATCCCACCCCGATACTCCATGTCAAGATACTGTGCGCGAGGCTAATCTCAAGAAAAATATGGTGTATATAAGAGGACTGACTAGCTCATGGGACTATATGACGGACAAATGTGTTGCCGGTAACGATCCACCCATTGTGATGATAAAACAGGTTCTAGATATGCTGTGTGAATCACAATCCCCGCTCGGGGTCACCGATCTGCTGTGTACTTGTACGTATGTGATGGATGTCTGTACCGAGCTAATGAAGAAATCAAAAGAATATGACTCCGAAGATCGGGACGACGCTATCAGAATCGTTGAAGTGATTAAAAACGTAGACAAAATTGTCATAATGTACGTCGATTACATCCTAGACAAAAACATGATGGCCTGCCGCGATTTTCTTTTCTGGTTAGATTACCACTGACGACATTTTGCATCCTGTCTATGTAACGTCATTATATCCATTTTTGCATGTTGTATTATATTAATCCCGCTATATCCATTTTTACTTAGACTGTGTATTTTTATTATATCCCATTATATCCATTTTTTACTTAGACTGTGTATTTTACATATTGTATTTTTATTATATCCCAATTTGCATGTTTTATCATATTGTATCCATTTTTTACTTTGAATGTGTATTTTACATGTTGTATTATATTAATACCATTTTACTTAGTCACTGTATGCATGTTTTGTATTATATCCATTTTTACTTATATTATGTATTATATCCATGTATACTGTCTTCTATTATATCCTGTAACGTTTTTTTAATAAAAGATTGATTCAAACCGCTCGTACCCGTCATTCTTCTCCAACGGGTGCAACGGCAGCATGTTGGAGCTCATGAAAGAGGCTTATTATACCCCCTCCAACCCTGGCTCTTTAGGGGGTAAAAAACGATTAAAAGACGCCGTCTTGAAAGACAGCGGGGTCCGTCTAAGCGACAAACAGGTTTCGGAATGGCTGGCTGGTGAGGACGCTTACACATTACACAAAACAGCGCCTATAAAATACAAGCGAAACAGAGTGGTCGTGTACGGGGTCGATACTCAGTTCCAGGCCGATCTCGTCGACATGATCGCCTACGCCAAGGATAATGACGGTCATAAATATCTGCTGACGTGCATAGACGTATTTAGCAAGTACGCCTGGGCTCGCGTGCTGAAGAATAAGACCGGTGCAGAGGTTACTAGAGCGTTCGAGTCTATACTCGAAGAGGGGCGTGTGCCGCAGAAATTGCAGACGGATCAGGGAAAGGAATTTTTTAACAAACAATTTCAAGACGTGATGAAAAAGCACGACATTAATCATTTCGCTACCGCTACCGATTTGAAAGCCAGCGTCGTGGAACGATTTAACAGAACGTTAAAAAGTCGTATGTGGAGATTTTTAACGGCTACAAATTCCCGACGATACATAGATGTCTTACAAGACATTATGCAGGGCTACAACAGCAGTTATCACCGAAGTATCAGAATGAGACCCTTGGACGTCAACAAAGTAAACGAGGGTCAAGTGTTTCAAAACTTGTACGGCGATATAAAGAAGGCCGAGAGAGCCGTATTTAAATTCAAAGTCGGCGACGTCGTCAGGATTTCTAAAGTGAGAGGTCCGTTCGCCAAAGGTTATGAGCAGAACTACACGGAGGAGTTCTTCACCGTGTCCGCGTGTATTCCGCGTCAACCACCGGTCTACAGACTCACCGATTATGACGGTGATGTCATCGAGGGGGTTTTTTATGAAAAAGAGTTGCAAAAAATAATTGTGAGTAAAAACAAATCTTTTAAGGTGGAAAAGATTTTAGGTCAGAAAAAACAAGGGAAGTCTACGCTTGTTTTAGTGAAATGGCTAGGCTGGCCTTCAAAATTTAATAGTTACATAGATAAAAAAAACTCTGCTGGACTTAAAACACCCCGACCATTAACGGATGGGGTCATACGAGCGAAGGACCGCCATGGATGATCACGGGTTCTACGTCATGTTGCCGTGCAATGCATCTAGGTCGGTTTATCCCGAAAATCGCATATCCGCCTATACAACCCGGCTGGCGCAAGCTATAGACTTGAAAGGACAATGGGAAGTCGGACTCGCCGAAATCGAATATCCTAGGAGTTGGTACAACTTTAATGACGAAGATGGCCATTTTATCCTACACACGGCCCCGGAACCCTCCAAAGACTCAAATATCGGTTTTTCTAATATTACGAAATTATACATAAGCGGGGGTTACTACCAAAACATTCGGGCGATACTGCGTGCTATAAATCAACTTATGGCGCCAGTGGCCGTGTTGAATCACGACGAATTAAAAAACAAGGTGTTTCTGGTCGCGAAACCCAACATTTCAGTCAGTTTTCGGGGGAGGCTCGCCACTATTTTAGGAATGACGCTAAAACCTCTCGGAGGTTTAAACTATCATAAAAAACCCGATTTTACCGCAAACGTCGTCATGTACGCCCCTCATCAATGCGATATCAACGCGGGGTTCTACACATTGTACGTTTACACAGACATCATCCAGTATCAAGCGGTCGGTGATTCGCACGTCCCCCTTTTGAGATGCGTACATATATCGGGTAAAAGCAGCGACGCGGTCATTGCTAGATACGACAACCCGCATTACGCATCGATCAATAAGGATCACATCACCGACATCACCATAGAGTTGAAGGACGATCAAAACCAAGAAGTACCATTTTCTTACGGGAAAGTCATCGTAAAACTACACTTTAAACCAAAAAATGGTTTATTATAGACCCGGAGAAAACGCTGACTATGTCAGCTACTACCAAAATCAGGCCGGCGGGGGTTTACCAGGGTATGCCGGGGGAGGGGTTATGTACGGAGCAGGCTTAGGGGGTCTTTTCAGAGGCCTGTTCAGGATGGCTATACCTCTGTTAAAAAGAGGATTTAGCATCGCGAAACCCCATCTAAAATCGGCCGCTAAAAATATAGTATCCGACGTCGTCTCCAACGTATTCACGCGATCTCATAACGATAAAGCTCAAGACGGATCGGGTCTGATGGTCATGGCTCGTAAGAGGATGTCTAAACCACCGGGTGTGAGGAGGCGTGGTCAGTCGGGGAAGAAGAAAACAACACTTGGACCAAAGAAACGCTCAGTCGTACGTAGAAAGCGTAAGACGTCTGTTAGTCGAAAGGCGACGATCAGGAGAGTCGGAAAAACCATTTTCTAACATGGCGTTATTGCACCGCATGTCGGGAGAATGCATCAAGTCCGAGTTGGACCTATTTACGGTCCCGCTGACGCAGACCGTTATTGAGAAAAATGGCTATTTAGAAGTAACCCCATTATCGGCCATATCGGACTCTGCACCATTGGAGTTTTTTATCGCCGGCAACGGCGATGATTATTTGGATCTCAATAACACGATGATCTATCTACGGGTGAAAATCAAAGGGCCTGATGGAGCCGATATTGCCCACCCGTCAACGGTGGGTCCAATAAATTACCTGGCTGCTAGTATGTTTTCACAAGTCGACGTAACCCTCGGCGACCGCCTGATATCACAGAGTTCCGGAACTTATCCCTATCGCTGTATCCTTGAAAGTCTGCTCAACTACGGTAAAGATACGTTGGAATCTATTTTCTCCGCCGGTTTGTTTCACAAAGACACAGCCGGTCAGATGGATGTGCGCGACCCAGCAGGCCGTAACGAAGGGTTGATGAAGAGATCGACCTACACCGCTCGAAGCAGGGAGGTGGAACTTCTTGCCCCCATACACAGCGATATATTCTTTCAACAGAAGCTTTTAATTAGCAATTTAGACGTCAAATTACGCTTTATACGGGCAAAGGATGAATTCTGCCTGATGAGATCCGACGACGTGGCTTACAAATTACATATAGTAGCGGCGTCCCTATTTGTCAAAAAAGTTTCTGTATCGCCGCCGGTGAGACTGGCTCACGCCCAGACGCTGCTTTCGACCACGGCCAAGTATCCCATCGATAGGGTCTGTCTAAAATTGTTCTCCATACCCGCCGGCTCTCGTGTTTCGAATCAAGAAAATCTGTTTTTAGGAACACTGCCAAAGTCTATCGTTATCGCTATGGTCGACAACGACGCATTCACCGGCTCCTACGAAAAAAATCCATTCGCGTTCAAACATTACAATCTGGAATTCCTAGCAGTCTACGTAGACGGTCAACAATTCCCCGCCAAGCCTCTACAACCTAATTTCGATGCCGGTTTGGCAGTACGCGAATATTATCAGCTGGCGATGACGACCGGGAGACACCTTAAAGATCAACCGCTCTGTATCGGCAGGAATGATTTCCTGAACGGATACACGCTGTACGCATTTAATTTATCGCCTGACGGGGATTGTGGCCAGCACATTTCCCTGATCAAGTCCGGGAACATCAGAGTCGAAGCGCGTTTCAGACAAGCGCTGCCGAATACCATTAATTTAATAATTTACGCAGTATTCGACAGCCTCATTGAAGTGTCTAACCGCAGACAGGTACTGATTGATCACTACTGAGAGATGAACACGCTACAACTCACAGCTATCGTGGATAAAATAGCATGCAGGGCTCATTTTCTCGGGGTTCTACCGAGCGATCAACTACCCCAAAAACCTCTGAGGATCTTACCGTCGATGGGGATCATTAATACCGACCCGGCTCAATTGCCGGGTGAGCATTGGGTCGCCGTTTATTTAGCCAGAGAGGGGACCGCGTGTTTTTTCGACAGCTTCGGCAATCCTCCCAACAGTCCCCGCTTTCCAATCAGCATCAATAACTTTCTGGCCGTCAACGACGTCGACGTATTATATTCCGACAGACGCGTCCAGGATTATTCATCGGATACCTGCGGACAGCACTGTGTGTTTTTTCTATATCATTTAGCCAGAGGTCGCGACTATAACCATGTGATGAAACTATACACCGATGATTATGTTAGAAATGATAAAATTGTGTCCCTCTTTGTGAAGAGATTGAGACCGCATGTATGTAATGATAAAATGTTATCCTGCATTCATTGCGTGCAGACGTGTTTGATGTATAAATAAATAAAAAAAAAGCTTAAACCATTATATTTCTCATCGTCTTTTATTTAATGCTCACACAACATCGTTACATTTCCAACCATCGCCCTCGGCCGATAGCCGGCGAGTCTCCGAAATCTGGAGCCAAGCGAGGTGAATATCTCCTCGCCTTTTTTTTTTTATAAGGTCTAACAGGCGTCGATGGGGTGAGAGGCGAGTTTCCGAAATCTGGAGCCAGGCGAGGCGAATATCTCTGCGCCTTTTTTTTATAAGGTCTATCAGGTGGTGATGGCGGTTCTAAAGGTTTACTCTTTAGAGGCGAGTTTCCGAAATCTGGAGCCAGGCGAGGCGAATATCTCTGCGTCTTTTTTTTAAAAGGTTCTAGAGGTTTACTCTTTAGAGAGTTAATCGTGCGTCTGACCTGTTGATTGGGCACCATAGAAAAAGGAATGTTTAATTCGGCAAAGGCCCGTAGAAACTCGGACCATCCTAGAGGTCTCCGGTCATCCCTGACCTTTTGCGGGGCCGTAACATTTTTCAACAAATCGAGCATGTGCGAACCTTGTACGGCTTTACCCCTGAACACAAACTCCCCAGATTCGTTCCACGAGCTCAGTCCTTTAGCTTTAGACATCTTGTCTAATATGTATCTGCTGTTTTTCACACTTCTCGATGGCACATTCTTCAGAACTTCGTCGACGACAGCCCACTCAACTTTACCGTCTTCAACGTTATCAGCCGGCGATTCGTCTTTATGACCGGGGTCAAGATCCGGTAACGAAAGCGTTAAAACACCGCTCTCACGATCCCCTTGTTTAACGATGGTCAAAAACCTGCTCAGGGTATGGCTGTAAAGTTTGACTTTTTCGTAAGGATTCAAATCGGTGCGGCGTAAAATATTTCTTATGGCGTCGTCCAAATCGTTCTCCACGGTCTGTTGAATGTTCTCGCGAGCATTTTCACTCTTGAGCTTGTCCAGCTGATGGTGAGGGACTAAATACATCTTCTCGGCATACTCCATCCTAGCAATTTGCTATCAAGTTCGTGAGAAACGGCAAGGCTACGCTTAGGAGCGGCAACAGGAACCCTCCCTTCTGGTTGAAGACTCGTTTCTTGGCCGCTATGCCAATTTTTTTATTGGCTACAAATTTAATATCCGCTTTTCTCTTTTTCAGTTTTTGGTACTGTTGCCTGTTGACCGGAATGACGCCATAGAGGATGTTTAGAGCCAGTTCACAGAGCGCTAAAATGAATTCGTCGGACGCCGATTGTAAAATAAGGCGTCGTTGTTTAGGAGTGGCTTTATGTAGCAGTTTTAACACCGGCAGATGCTTACAAAGTCTGGCGGACATGGTTATCACGCTCTTCTTTTTTTCGGGATATAAACCACTTGACGATCCGAAAGCAATCCTGTTCTGAGACGGTACTGCTCCGGAGTTTTTGCTTTATAGTCTATCATGAGATAGCCGAAAGGTCGGTCGACCGCGTCTTGATAACATTCCATAAAGTATTTTGTGTTTCCCGGGTACATTTGACGCCCCAGCATCGCCACTTGATGGACGTCCCGAGGATTTTTAAACAGGATCATATAATTGGCGTTTAAGCTGATGGTTCGGCTGGACTTACCCTGTGCAAATAAATTTTGCACTATGTAAATAGAGCTGAGATTCCTGTGGTGGCAATATTGCGTAAAAACGCGTTGCAGTTCAACGTTAGCGCTAGCTTGCTCCATGAGATCGTCCACCACGAGAAGATTAGCGGTGGTAACAGGCAGTAAATCATCATCATTCAGACTCTGGGGTATTCCTTGTATAAATTTAATGTCATACAATTGAAGTAAATCATCGTACAAAGTTTGCCAACAATCATACAACCAATCAATGTTTTCAATTTTCTTGGAAATGATATTCAGACCTTTTTCCAACAAAAGTTTTACAAAATAAGACTTGCCGGAATTTGAGGGGCCGGATAGGACACAGCTGAAAGGGTGTTGAAGTCTGAAATCAAAATCGGACACATCCTGAGACCCTCTGTGCATCATCATCTGATCAGTAGCCATAAGGAAGCGTGCTGTAATTGCTTAAAAGCCGACGTTTATTGTAGACGACCTTAAACCTTTTAACGACTGATTTGTTGTGTAATGTGAGTGTCTTTTTATCTCGAACAATGTTTTCAGTCTGAGCCAGGATGTATTTGGATCTATCGTTTGACGTCACATAGCTGTCAACCAGACCAATCAGGGATTCGAGACAGATAGCTCTGGAATTTTTAGCATTCAGAGTTATACCTTTAGCTTTCATGGAAACTTGACCTTTGGCCGTCTCAAATCCATACGATTTGGGGCCGCTCGAGCAGAAGGTCGTTATATAATCATCGGGGGCTACTTCGCTCGTCAGCTCCCCTAAATGGTCGCCCAGAGGAGGCTCCCAGTCACCGTCCCTAGACACAAATACGAGGCTGTCTGTGTCCGAGTACAGCAGTCGGCCAGCTAGTCTGTCCATCAATTCGTACAATTCCAGTCGGGCGTGCGCGGTGGTGAAAGCGCCTACAAAAACATTCACGTCGCGAGCCCTGCAAACATCGTCTTAATCGGGTTTATGCTGGACGAGAGCTACGTCATCTGAGACGAATGAGAAATAGGTCAACGTGTCGGTATTGCCAAAAACAATCCTGGTGAAATCTTCGGGCTCGCTCACCAGAATCGTTTGAGGTAAGTTCTGTCTGAAAGAGAAGCGCCCCCACAAGCTATTGAGAATTAATTTTGTGATTGCCCTTTGGGCTGCATTGTACTTGATCTTTTCCGGATCGAGTTGAACACCCTCTTTTTCAAAATAGTCGCGGATGTAAGCCTCTTTCTCACCATCCGTGACGACGTTCGAAGGGTAGCCAGACGCTTGTTGTTTCAAGCGCAAGAAGGTTTTTACGTATTCGGCAAACAACGTGTCTGACCGCTGTGGAAAATGCCAAACCTCGTCTATCTTGGCCACCACATAACCCTTCTCGATGGCTTTTAAAAGCTCGATACTGACCCAACAACCCGAGAGCGATCTTTCCTGGTCCGTGTGGGTACAGCTAGTGGTCTGGTTTTGGTCCTGGGCACAGGTTCTACATAGCGGAAACATGAGTTTTCCTTGGCATCTGTAAGGGAGAACCGGGTGCAGTAAGTTACGGGGAGGGTACACGGTGGCTTTGATAAGTCCGTAATAGTTTTCAATCGGTTGAAAATCGGCGAAAATGATTTCGGGGTGTTCGATCGGGTAGCTTTTCCTGGCCTGGCAGAAAGGATACAAACTGCAAAAATCCAGATACCTTATTTTCTCATCGCCGGTCACTTTGTGATAAAGTTTGTAGGCGTTGGTTCGACCTCCGTAAAGCGCATCACGAGGATTTAATCTCTCGGGGGCGGAATAATTGGCCATAAATTCTATCACGGAGGGGTCGGTCTTTTTCATGCGGTTCCATTCGCATTCCCACAGAACCTCGATTTGCAAGCCGTACGCGTTCTGGAGAATTTCAACTTTGTCGTCAAATTGGTTCCTGAGAACCCCGTAGGGTACTCCTGACAGGGGGTGCGCCTGATTGGGTTCAAAGCGACAGCAGTGCCCGTGGAAGATGCACCCCGCGTATTCTAAGCCGTGCCTGACGCCGTCCTGCTCGTAGTAGCCGTCTAAAAAGTACTTACCGATCGATACTTCGCCGTGGTTTACGGCGTGGTGAAGGTCCACGTTTCTAGTCTTTTTTACATACTCGAGCCATTCGATCGATCCGCTGGAGTAGGACTTATTCTGATGGATGTAGGCTTTGTTATGCGTCAGGGCGAGCGTGTTTCTGGCGAGATAATGTGTTTTGAAGACCCCCATCGCACAGCTGGCCAGCGTCGTGAACCCAAAAGGGTCGAGTTGGGTGCAGTCTAGGAAAGACTTTCTGTACGTCATGCATCCTTCGCGTAATAAGACGACGTCGTTAACACCGTAGGCGTACAGTTCTTTCTTGAAGTTAAAGAACTTGCCCTTCACCGTGCTGTACCACGCATCAAACTTTTCTCGGTCTTTATCCGACATGTTATCGTAGTTGTAGAACTTTTTGTCGGGGTATGGTCCGACATAGTTCTCATTTTCCACCCTGTTGAAAAGATGGGGGAAGTAGCCTTTTTCAGACGTCGTCAAGTCTAACGCCGCGGGCATTTTGGCGAGAGCGAATGGGAAAAATGAGTAGCTATCGATGTATCGTTGGGAAAAAGCATCATCGTACATCAAGAGTAATTTGCACCCTTGCATTATGACCTCAATCGCGATCCCTGATTTGCAAAAATACTCAAGGATTAGAAAGGCGTCGAATCTGGAGGCGTAATGAGCGATGAAGCAGTAGCCTGTGTATCGGGGTTGTCTGAAGTGGTTGATTAGCTTAGCGATGCAGCCGGTACCGCTAGCAGTAAATTTCTTGCCTTTGAATGTGATGGCGCAGACAAAATTAGCCACGTGTCGACCATTTTCGTACCGCGTTTCGAAATCGTAGAAGATGTATTTCTCACAGGGTTCTTTAGGCTCTAGAGGTTGTATGAAGCATTGATGCTCACCATCGTCCGGCAGATGTTCGCGACAATGCAGGCACTTGTCCGGGGCGCATATGTGTTTGGTTTTCTTGCCCGGTTTAACGTCGTAACGCCTGTTACATAGTTTGCAGTATTTGATCATATCACAGGCGGGGTGTTCCTGCCTGGGAGGCGGGTTTTTTTTATGCATTTCGAAACAATACGCAGATTTACAGTACCTCAAGCAATCGGGGCAATGTATGATTCTTACAGGGAACCTGTAACATTCCGGGTCAAAACAGATGTTGCAGGCGTGCTTACAACGATGGTGTCTACGGTCGGTGTAAGATTTGTAGCAAAATGGACAGACGTAATCCGAACCGATGAATGCCGTCAAACTCGTTATCATGTAGTAGTGGTCGTTGTGGAGATACAGTAAGACCATTTTTGGGTGGGGTTCGTCAGAGTTTTTGTAGGTTTCTAAGACCAAGGCATTAGATCTGTGAAATACGACGATTTTAATGCCTAGCGCTCGTTCAAACGAGGCTATGTCGCCGAGACCGATTCGGTCTTGGATTGAGAAGCCGACGCTGTTTTGAATGGCGGTAGCCAGTTTTTCTAACTGGCTCTCGGGGTGTTGGGGGTTAAGAAATCTGGCGATACAGATGGAGAAGCACAAATTATTTGAAATATTGGTGGGGCAGAATAAGCTGGTCTTTTTTCTTTTGATCACTTGGTCTACAGCGATGTCCGTGATTTTTCGCCGTCCGCCTCCTTGTCTGTTCATGGCTAGGCAGGCTTCAAATTCTACGGTTTGGTCAGATAGTAACCGGTCGTTGCTCTGTAAAACTTTTTCAATTTGATCCATAAACCCATCGACGTCATAATCATTACCGTGAGTTAAAACGGCACTGACGGGCGTTTGTAGAGAGGGAGCCGTCAATGTGATATTGATCACCGGTGCATGGTCAAATTCCCTAGCGAAATTCACAATTCCGGTAAGCATGTCGTGTAGGCGGGTATGATAAGAGGCCAAATCTGTAGAGTTAATCTCTCTCAGATTCGTAGTCCTTCTCAACGTCACGCTATTGAAACGAGGCCGCGGTAAAACATGATATCCGTTAACGTCCCCACCCTCGCGAATCAACCTGTCAATGTCTGTACGGCTTAATCGAGTCTGTGTAGTAGGGTTGACATTACCTGATGCGGACGGTGGCGAAGTATCATCACCTGCGGGGTGCTCTGTGTTGTCAGGGTCGGTACATGGTGGGGTGTTTAAAACACCGGCATGTTGTACAACGGGGTCATTGTCTAGGCTTAGCAGAGGATCAAACAAATTCATATTTGGATTTACGGCTAATTCAAAAAGATCCAAGATAGCAGGGGATTCTAGATTAAACAAATACTGTTCTAAAGAATCGGGTAGTATACTTAGCATTTCAATCTCGTCCGGTGACAGTTCTGTGGAGGATTGACAGAGGTCTGCATCGTCTGACCCGTCCATTTTTAGATTTCAGAGCAAAACACGTACTATTACAAAATCATAGAGTTAAAACAAGCATACAAATTTCATATAGTATAAAAAGTATAGATGAACTATTACAAAATCAGAGTATACAAAACATTCATGAAATATCACATTATATGTAAACAAAGTATAAATGAACTATTGCAAATTTCATATAGTATAAAAAGCATATATGTAAACAAAGTATAGATGAACTATTACACAATCAGAGTATAAATGAAATATCAGATTATAAACAAAGTATAGATGGAATATTACAAACGTGGAATATAAGAATTACTAGGAATAGATCTATATTCAATTTGACTCCGTCGTCTCATCTATGATGGTGAGAATAAGGTGATGCAAAATGAGCACCAATTCTCGTTGGTATTGGCTCAACATACGATCATTTCTATCAAACCGCTGTTCAGTCGTTGATCTCATAGCATTGACGCGACGGAATATTTCATTGGCCAGATCCTGAATAAAGCGATCCTGCGCATCGAATCGGCTACGTGTCTCGAGGTGATTGGCACGGAGCTCACCACGCAATGCGTCTAATCTGCTATGGGTTTCGATTTGTCTGTCACGAGACTCAATCAATTTGTTGTTAATATCATCCTGTACCTCTCGAAGTTCGATGTACTGGTTGTTTATGTCGCGAAACTCTTGACCCAATGATTCTATCGAATTAATGAGCCTATGTGTCAGAGGCGCATCATCGAATGGTTCGTCAGCCGACTGAGCCTCCGGCACTTCTTCCACTTCTACTTCTTCCGACGACGGTGAGCAAGAAGGGTAGGGTGTTTGACCCGCGTGGCTGGTTGACACCTCGCCAGGCTCGCTCGTCCAAGAACCCAGATCCCAAGCATCAAGTTGAGACGCACCCCAGCTAGTCAGGTCATCCTTATGGCTTCTACTCGAGTCAGCTGTGTGTAAAAAATAAAAAATCTTAATGGCGTGACTCCGCCGGAGTTTAAATGCAAATAATGTAGAAGGTCTTACCATGAAAGAAGGCGGTCTCAGGACTGGTGGGTGGGCTGCTTGGTGGTGTCGGGCAAAGAGTTTCCCTCTCTGGAGAGCTCTCAGGACTGATCGCCGGGGAGAAACAATAAGTCTTTCTCGGTAGTTCCCCGGTGGGTTCAGGTCGCACCACCGCTGTAAAACGATAAGTCTTTCTTGGTGGTTCGCCGCTTTGTCCAGCTGATGGTGAGGTGGGGCGATTCGTTTTTTTAGTCTTCTTTCTTGCTGGTTCGCCGCTGGGTCCAGGAAGTGGTTTGTCCTCGTTGGCCACTATTGGATTCTCGACATGCGCCGGAGTGGGTGTGGCGGGCCTGGCTGTTACATTGCCATCTTGCGTGAGATCGATAACTGTCGGGAAGCCTGGTTGGGCGATAAATTGTATGAAATCTAGAAATTTGATTTCTCATAAAAGAAATCTAAAATTTTGATTACTCATATCTTGTTTTACCATTGGCGGCGCTGTCTGAATCAACAGCAAGAGCGGCCACTGTGAATTAAAAAATACAAAAAATTAAAAATGCTTTCAATTTATAAAAAGACAAAATTAAAATACGTTCATTTTAATTTATAAAAAGAATAGTTAATACGTACTTACATGTATTAATAGCGTCAAAGGCTTGCTGCTCAATATTTGAACCTGGAATAAAACAGATGGATTTATAAAATATATTAGTGTTTTATAACAAATAGAAAATAATTAATAACATCCAAAATCAAATAATTAAAAAATTACAAATATAAATCACATTTTAAATGCTTTTCAGACCAAACAGCCAGCTATTTTTACATTGAAACATGAATCATAATACATACAGGCCGATAGGGGCAGTATTTTGAATCAAACGGATGTCATACATACTCCAGATAGACAGAGGGTGCAATTTTCACTATAACAGGGTGTCATTTCAGCCCAGACTCACCAGAGGGAGCCATTTTCACTATAACAGGGTGTCATAACAATAAAATCGCCAGGAGAGGGAGACATTCCAATGTCATAATATTAAACAACCAGCAGAGGGAGACATTTTCACTATAACAGCCGGTCATATCTACTCCGAACCTGTAGGGGCTCAATTTCAGTATAACAGGTGTAGTTAGAGCTACTTGGCTGATCTATCCATAACATGGTGTGTTTAAGAAAGTGACTGAAACAAACCTTTATGTTTTTAAAATATTCTACCAAATTATATCAAAACAAATCGATCTGTCTTGTGAATCAGATGCGTTGGGGAAACTAGTTTGATAAACGATTTAACAGCAGTTAGCAACTAGCACGTGCTGCTAAGCTAGAACACATGCATTGCTGATCGGGAGCGCTAACAGCCAGCGATGCCGTGTTCATACATGACAAACGGATAACGCGATGGCAAAACATCGATTTAATAGGATCAGAATTGTTTTTCTGCAAACATATACAAAGCAAACTGAATTGTAGCATTGTTAGCAGCTAAAAGCTAAGTCGTAAGTAACAACATGATGACACGTGTTTTCATAATAAAAGTCTTTTTTCATACAGAACAGTTTTGAGCCGAAATTAAGACAAAAAATAAAACATCGTGCTATAATCATAATTGGTGATAAATGAATATAGATAAAATATCTCTATCAACAGATAAAATAACCAAAGCATGCTTGTCATGGGTTTAAAGACGGCGTAGCATAATCATAATTTTATGATAAATGAATATAGTATTAAAAACTCTAACAGCGGATAAAATACCAATGCATGTTTTTATTACAGTAATAAATTATAATATTGTTTAAAACAACATATTACAGTAATGAATTATGGTTTAAAACAACATATAGCATACTTTTAACCAATCTGTTAAAACAATCTCTATCAACAGTTAAAACAGAAGATGAAACAGCATTGAATTATAATATGGTTTAAAGACGCCATAACGTCATAAACTGTAAAAAATAGCATAACATAATTTGGATCAATTTATAGTATTTAAAAATCACTAACAGCTGGGTAAAATAAAACAGCATAGCATGAAATGAGAAAATACTCACGTTTCTCCATTGTCTGCGAAAATGTTTGGGCCAGGTGATTGTCTTGGAGACTCTCCAAAGTTTTGGTAGAACTGATGGTTTGAACTTATCAAAATGCATTTATAAAGGCGAGTATATGAAGGAAATCGGTGTTGAGTGACCACTAGGTGTCATCCTTGTTCTATGAATGGACCTGTAAAATTCGTGGAAATGGACCAGGGTCGCGGGTGTCATCGTAAATTGGGGGGCAGAAGAGATGCTAGACGCGGACCAAGCGTAATTCATAGATAGAACCGTCAGAAAACTGTCAAAAACACGGTACTCCCTGGCTGAGCTACGGTGGTTTTAATTAACAACATCTTTAAAGATATTATGATTTTGACGTAAATTCAGACGAGAGTGAACGCTGGCATGCATAGACACACAGGGACTGACTTTTGGAGCGCCGCAGGTCAAAAAGGTGATGTGAAAACACCGCCTTCAGCTCTCTAAAAAATGTAGAATGGATTTTGTTTATCTGAAACAATTGCTTGCAGTATATTTCTTATACTTTTAAAGGTATGTTTTTCAACTTTGGTCTGATATAGAGTTCACCGTGTTTCAGATGTCAGAGCTCACAGAAATAGGGGGCGCGCCTGAAGGCGCGTGCACGGATAAACACATACACACACACAGAGACGGACAGAGACACGCGCGCGGCTGCCTTATGTTTTGAGACAGGGTAAGCTCATTCAGGAAAGGAGTATTTTTACCACTTTTAATAATTCATTGATTTTAAAAGCATTATTACAACTTTTAAACTTTGAAAATCATTTTATCCCTAACAAAACATTGACCATGTCTCATTCTGATCGTCGATTCAGAGAGAGTCCAATAGATGGAGCTGTAAGCCCATTTCATCCGTGGTAGGTTCTCTCTAAAATAAGGTAAGACGATTTTATTCATCTAAAACTATTGGTTTTAGTAAGCTTTTATATTATAGACTTAAAAACAACTTTAGCATGATCATTTATATAAATTATATAAAGGATAGGATGTTTTACATAGGAATGTGAAATAACTAAATGTTTTTTCAACCTTAAATTGATTTAGATTATATATTTTACACTTTTAAAAAGAACTTTAGCATGATAATTATTATATAATTTATATTATATAAATTATATAAAGGACATTAAAGAGCAGTATGTTTTATGTAAGACGATTTTATTTTGTAGCTAAAACTAAAATAATTGGTTTTAGTAAGCTTTTCAAGGTATGTTTTTCAACTTTAGGTTAATTATTTTTGTGGACATCAATGGTATGGACATACTTTTCAACTCTCTAAAATAATTGGTTTCAATGTATGTTTTATTTTAAAGGATGAGATTATTTTGTGTGACATACGCTTCTCACTTTCACTGCGGAGGGGGCGCAGGCACAATCACCACGCGCACACATAACTGGGACAAAGTTCAAACAAACGGCAAAAAAACATCTGTTCTGTTAATATAACTACCCGTCAAAATTATGATTTAGTCCTAGCTAGGTCATAGTTCAAAACTAACTGTCATACAACATGATCGATAGGCTAGCAGGGGTCAATAGGTTAATCCCATGAACTCATACCAGGAAGTTCACCCATCAATCATAAAATGTCACCGGAAGTTCAACCTGCCAAAAGGTCAAAGGTCAAAGTCGTAAATCATTTTGACACAAGGTCCCCCATAAGGACTACTGGTTCTTGTGATAATTCAGTTTCTTCAATGTGAAGAAGTTCCTCATCAGTATCGTGGTTGGGTGTTGTTTGCATTTGTAGAACCTGCATGTTGTGTGTAAATGTTACGGTTAAACTGTTCATGGCCAGGAACGGCTGTTCGATGTCCTGGGCATCGGTGTGGTTCAGGTCAAGTAGTGGTGCTAAAAATGTCTTCAAAATGGAATTTGACACTGTTAAAGAGAGCTCCGTTTTGTTTTCTTTAAACTCAAAAATGCCACCGAGTTTTGTGACGTAAGCGGTGCCACTCCTTAACATTTTGCACTTTGTGCAGCGGTGGAAAGCAAATTGCGGAGAAAAATCTTGCTGAAGAGTGGCACACTTTGGGCAGTGTTTACTAATGTTTATTTGGACACCTTGCAAAGCAGAGGTGATGGTTTTGTGAGAAGTAATTTCGTCTTCAGACATTTGGTGAAGTGGTCCAGTAGAAATTTGAACTTTTGAAGGTGTAATTGTCGAGTGTCTGGTTGATTGTAAAAAGGTTTTTTGTTGGTACCTTTTTGTCATTAAGTTCGTAAAGTCATACGAATTCCCTTGATGGACGTCATTAATAAAGTTGTCCCACAAGGCAATTTGAATTCCTCCGGTTTCATCATTTATCCAACAGTTCATTACCTCTCCTTCATTCTTGTTAAAAAATACATTTTTAACAGACTGTATCTTTGTTACTTTGGCTTTTAGTGTGGGTATCTGTACACAAAGAGAGTGCGAGAGAGAAATCAGTCATGCCATTTGTTTTCAATGTACTTCAACTTTTAATTTGTATGGAAAAATGTTGTGCAACTTACATGATGCTGTGCATCTAGGGTTTTCATTTCGGCAATGGTGGAGGGGTATAGTTGCTTTGGGGGTTTATGGGGGAATGGTACTTGAGTCACTTCGAGTGTTGTAGAGCTGGTACTCTGGATATCATATTTTGTGTCATTGCTGTCTGGAAAATGAAAGAAACATTTTTAAAAAATTAGATGACAAGGAGGCACATGTGCAATCACTTACATTTTACTTAAAATACCATGTCATTTTTTTTAAATACTAATAATAACAACAAACAAAGCATTGTGAGTTTGTAATAAATGTTGACCACGTCACAAAAGTAAACCGAAACCATGTATACAACTATATACGTGCCTCACAGACATGAGAAATATATTAATGGAAAGTTTGAAATGTCTACTTTAAAAAACATGAACTGATTCAAATCTTAAACACTTTCAGATTATGTAATCTGCATGAAACAGTTTCTTGTTTTTTCAAGACACATTAATTATTGTTTGCAGGTGCACCACAGCAAGCTTTATGCGTTTGAGCACTGATTAGTTGATTATGTACATAGGGGATTAAAGGCTTATGATTTATTCATATAAATGTGCTATCCGTTGACTAATTGCTTAAGTGAACAATTGCTAGTTGACTAGAAAAATCTTGGGCAACCAAAGGAAAAAAAAAAAGTAAAGTAACTTATGGGATCACAATTAAAAATGACTACAAATAAAAAGTGGAGTAAAATATACAAGGCATACTTACTTGGAACTTTCTTTGCATTCATGAGTTTGATTGCAGAGCAGTTTCTTGCAGCATTGTTCCATGAGGTTTGTTGATTACACTGAAAGATGACGGTGTGGTGGTATGTGTCCCTGTCGGTTTGTAGTGAAGCGGTGAAGTATTTGCTATTAATTTTAGATAGTTTTATGGGTGATACAGAATGCACGTATCCTGAAATTGAGTCTGGAAGTTGGTTCATTTTTCTCTCAATTTTGTTTTTCAATATTTCTGTTCTTACAGTGGAAAAGTTCTAATGGAATTCTTTGCAGGATACTCTGGTATTTAACATAATTCACAATTGATTGGGAATGTACCATTACTAATTAAAACAGATTGAGTTGGTTCATAGTTAATTAATTGGAGTGTGTCATTCGTTGATGTTGATTTTAAGTTTATTAGTTAATTAAGGTCTTTAGTGGTAAGTTGTGGATAGATTAATACCTGTAAGTTAATTGGCTTGTTTGTCATTACACTACATTTGATTTTTGCCTGTTATGTATTTGTGGTATAGGCAGGTAAAAATAATACACCGATTTATGTATAGTTTTTTATAGATATTTACAAGTATTGTGCAATAAAGAAAAATGACAATGATATTTTATGGAATTATTTCTTTATTCATTTTAGTAAATATAATTTTTGTGTGGTAAACTTTGAAAAGTTGAGTGACATGTACAGCAATGATACTGGTATGATGAAACTGTCTGTTAAGTCTGTGTTACTGCTGTTGTTGATATTATCACTGGTCCAGACAAAGTAATTAATATGAATCAAAGCAGTCAATGTTTTGCATACAATGCATCAAATAGAGATTGTGGTAAGTCTATTCAATATTAAGTATCAGTTATATCCATTGAACAACAAAATTCCCTTAGCGGTTTTAGTTAGTGTGTACATTTGGAGTATTAAAGTATTGATGGGTTATTATGTTTACTTCATTTCTATATAGATGAGTACTATTTATTTAATTTTTACCCAAAATGAGGTGATATGAGAATTATGCAGCATGTGTCATGTAATGTCTGTTTCATTCATACATGAAGTTAGAGGGCGCCCTTGCCTAGAAAGTGTTCAAAACATTTCAGAAAATCCTTTATATAGCATTTAACGATCGGTGCAGCTGAATAACATGCAGGTAAAGACATTCTGAGGGATGAATGTTCAAGATAATAAACAAACTTTTATGAAGATATATGTTTTGTGTTATTACAGCCACATCCTAAATATGTGTTTTAAATTACTTCACCGTACATTTAAGCTCTTTATAAGTGCGTTTCTTGTGACAATAATTAATTCTGTCTTGGCAACAAATTGCGAAGTGTCTGCTTTCAAATGAGGCTGAAAAGAGGTGGAGTCATTCGTCTGTGTTCCTAGAGCAGGTGAGGTTGATTCTAAGATAGATCTAAGATAGGTCAGAGCAAAAGATTAGAACAATGCTTGAATCAACACAATTTTTATACTAATCCAACACGGGGTTCGAACCCACAACCGGAACGGCTCGGGATTAGTAACACATGGTTCAGCAGACTGCGCTACTCAGAGGACGTACAATCACAAACTGCAGAGGAGAGGCTTCAGTGTAAGAATGAGCACACAAAAGCAAGTTAACCAGATTAGCATGCTAAGCTATCTTAATGCTGATGTAGCTTATGGCTTATGACGTGGTACATCCAATCCTGGCAAAATAGATATCCTCGGATTCGACATGACGCAAGGAATCGATAGACACCAATTTTATGATTTTGTGACAAACGGTTCACAAATTACAGCCTCTGAACCAATTTTGGGTCAACCTTATTAAATTTGATCTCATCTAATCCCACTGTAAGAAACATTAGTACAGCTCTTACCCAGATAATAAAGGAGCTCAAATTTAAATTTATACACAATTTCAAAGTTGCCCCACACTGGTCTCAAACCCACGACCACAATGGTTCGGGATTCATGACGCATGGTTGAACCGATTGCACCACCCAGAGGACTTGTTTTACAATGCTGCAGAGGAGAGGCTTCAGTGTATGAATGAGCACACAAAATCATGTTAACGAGATTAGCATGCTAAGCTAGCTTAATGCTAATGTAGCTTATGGTTATCCTGATAGCTGAAGAGCCACATTAGAAAGAATGGCATCTGGTTAGCATGCTAACCAATTATTATGCTAAGTTAACTAGCATAAGGCAAAAAATGCAGGCTAGGTCAACTTCGGAGATGAATATCTTGAGAACGGTAGCGAATATCAGAAATCTGTTCACTCACTTCTGTGCGGCTTACTCCAAAGAACATCTGATCAAAATTTGGGCAAAATTGAGCAAGATTTGAAAGAGGAGTAGCGAAAAAACTGTTTTTCATTTGTACCAATATGGCGGACAGTCACATTGTTGGAAAATGACAAATGAGATGTCGTCGGAATCGGCATAAGCCAAAGAACGTAGTGACATAAAGAAATCAAAATTTGAACAATGTTTTCAAGAGTTATAAGCGATTTTGCAAAAGACCTTATATCTCTAGAACACTAGGTGGCGCTGTGCTCAATCTTCTCATGGACCTTCAGGACATTGTGTCGATGCTCCATACTAAATTTTGTGAAGATATGTCAAATAGTTTAAAAGTTATTGCAAATTATGACAAAATTCAAAATGGCGGACATGTGGTTCATCCGATCTTGGATAATTCGGTATCCACGGATTCGGCATGATGCAAGGAATCCATAGATACCACATTTATGATTTTCTGACAAACTGTTCAACAGTTATTAGCCAAAATAGCAATTTTTCATATCTCATGACCCGTAGGTGGCGCTGTTCCCAACATTGGCAAGGAACCTCAGATCGTGCTTCCGATGAAGTGTACCAATTTTCGTTTCGATTGATCAAACTTTGGCCGAGATACAGCCTCTTAGCCGATTTTGGGTGGACCTTGTTAAGTTTGCGACATCATAACTTTTGAACAGAGATTAATAAAAAAAATCTGTTCACTCACTTCTGTGCGGCTCAGTCCAAAGATCATTTGAGCATATGTTTGGACAAAATTAGACCAATTTTGAAGGAGGAGTAGCGAAAAAACTAAATACTGTACTTTTCAAAATGACTACTACTGTAATGGGTGGAGTCTTAATGTAAGATATTGGTTCTGATCAGCATGATGAGATGAATCAGGTGTACTAAGTTTCATGTCTCTAGATCAAAGGGTTCAAAAGTTATAACCATTTTAATGTTGAAATTTTGAACTGGTGGTGAATGATTACTGGTGGTGAATGATATAGTTGGTCCTAGAGGCTCAAAAATTGGTCCAATTACTATTCATTAGCATCACTAGAAGTGTACCAAATTTCATCATTTTCCTATGTACGGTTCATAGGGCTGCCATAGACTTCCATTGGCGGAAGAAGAATAAAAATAATAAGAAAACTAACAGATACAATAGGTGCCTCAGCCCCTTCGGGGCTTGGCCCCTAAAAACTAACAGATACAATAGGGGCTATCCCCTTCGGGGCTTGGCCCCTAATAATAACAATAAGAAAACTAACAGATACAATAGGGGCTATCCCCTTCGGGGCTTGGCCCCTAATAATAATAATAAGAAAACTAACAGATACAATAGGTGCCTTGCCCCTTCGGGGCTTGGCCCCTAATTCACAAGCATCTCCATTTAGAGCTATACAGGCATCTAGTGGTAAACCCATGCAATAACATGATTTATTTAATTTTATGTTTAATAAATTTATTTATTTTTTTATTTTTTTATTTTTCTGAAAGCCTAGTCTCTATTTTAACCGAAAATACTGCATAGAAGAAGAAAAAAAAAAAAAGAAAAAAATAAATGTCATTATTTTCATTGGCAAAAAATGGACTATAAATATTGCATAAATATTAATAAGTTCAATCAAATTGTCTCAAAATACTAAATTAAAAAGAATAAATATTATAGAACAAAAATAAATTGCATTGGTTTTTTACTGGGATGGAGGAAGTTTCATTTTTAGGTGTCTGGTCACTTCTGACCGGGAAGGCCAAGAACGTGACTCCTAAATGAAGACCATCAGAGGGTTAAGATCTGCTGATCCTACATCCTTACATAACATCACATGAAAAACTAAGGTGAACTACACTGTACTGGGCATTCAAGGTTAACATGATGGCATCCATTTACTGATTAGATTCAATATAGTTTCCATTGAAGGGGTTTTGTTAGTCTTTGATCTTCCTACTGAGAGTTGAACTGTGTGAATGTTTACATAGTCTTAGTTCTCGTGACCATGTGTTGTTTATACTATTTGGGGAACACCATTAACAGCAGTTAGTTGTGTCTGTTAACAAATTGGTTATCCTCTGCTTGGCCAGGGAAGACTTTTTTTAACCTCTGTTGGTCAGAGAAGTGTCTGAAGTGCTGTGTCAGAAAGAAATCATGCCTAAAATAAATGCAAGAATACTTCCAACCACTGAGAAAGGTGGCCTAGCAACCCCTTTATGGACAGAAAATGAGTTCAAATCTGTCTTAGGAGAGCAAATGCACTCCATAGTCACAGAATCAGTCAGACTGAATCTAACCCAAAAATATGATATCCATCCAGACAAGACTTGGTCTCTGGAAGAATGTAAGAAGGTGTTAGGTGCATGTATTCGAAAGAAAAATATAAAAGGCATTATTTGCTGTCACAGAGAATTCAGTTTAGCTGCAGCTGTACAGCAATCTCAGCGTATTGCAGAGTTAGAAGAACAAAATAAGGAACTGCGCGCCAGAGTGGCCTCGTTCACTAAGAAGTTGGGCTACAACAAATCCTCAACCAAAGTTGAGGTGAGAAAATAGCAGCATTCAGATATCATTTATCCTGATTTACAGTCTTTATTTAGACATGAGGGTGATGATTTGTCTATTCAAGAGACGGTGGGATTGATTGAAAAAACAGCCAGGACTGTTTTCCAAAACAGCCAAGTGTGTGGAGCAAAAAGGAGGACTCTGAAGAGGTTGAAAATGTTCCCTCTGCACCGCCCATTGTCCAGGTACAGGCAGTTATTAAACCCCTCGGCCCTGAGGCAATAAAGAGGCTTGCTCAGAATTTGCCATCAGCACGTGGTAGTTTTTCTGAATTTAGAAGAGCATTAGCTAAGAAAATGCGACTCTATGACGTCACTAACAGAAATCACCCAGCTTATGTCACAGATTTTGACTGAATCAGAGTTCAGTAGTTTTGAAAGTGCTGTTGATACTCCTGAGTTCCATCATGCCAGTAAAGATGATTTAAAAGAGGGAGTTTTAAGAGTATTGAAGAACATTTTTGGACCAAAAGTGGACTGGTCTAGAGTGACTAGTTGTGTACAAAAGAAGGAAGAAACAGTGAATGAATATACTGAAAGATTTTATCAGTCAGCAGTAGCTTAGAGTGGAATAGCCAATAATCCTGAGAGTGTATTTGATGACAAAGGCCCACTGGTCCGAACATGGTTTGATGGCCTTTTACCAGAATACAGAAATGCACTACCTTTCTTAGACTTCACATGGTCCAATAGAAACCTGCAAAACAACTTGGACATTTTAGCTACTTGGGAAAGAGACTCTGATGTCAAGGCAAGAGTAAAAATTGCAGCAACATCCTTTAACATAAACACAGAGAAGAAACAAAAACGAAAATGTCTTAAGAGGGAGGGCAGATGTCATTTCTGTGATAAACCTGGGCATTGGATGAAAGAGTGTAGGAAAAACAAAAAGAATGCAAGAGAAATTAACAATGTTACTCAGTGTAACGAGTCAGTAGGCAGATCCATATGCAACAACTTTATTAACAATGGCAGGTAAAGATAAACTTTAGGAATTCTTGAGAGGGACATGCCGAGAGGAGAGTGAGAACAGGCTGGAAGTCGAGGGCAGGCGGCAAGCAACCAGAATCCAGGGACAGGCAAGAGGTCGAGGCAGGCGGCTAGAAACAGAGTCCAGGGGCAGGCAAGAGGTCCAGGCAGGCGGCTGAGAAACAAAGGTCAGGATCAGGCACTGGGTCGAGAGGCAGGCTGCAGACAATCAGAGAAGATGATATAAGCGAGGGTCAGTAACACAGGAAGACAAGGTACTCATAAAATGTGACCCCGCCTGTGAAACCCCGGCTAAAGTCGCAGAATCGAATTATGAGTTAACGAGCGTCAAAGTAGTCATAGCCATAAAAATGACAAAAATAGTCAATGTGTGTTTATTGCTGTAAATGATAGATTATACCATTGGTTTTGAGATGCAATACTTACATTTTCATTTATAACATGATAAATACTGAAATAAATGATTTTATTGACACTACGTTATACTTTTGCGCAAAAAAAACAAAAACGGACGTGGGCTTCTGATTCGTATATTCTGATTCGTATATCAATCGGTTCAGGAACTTCTTTTCTGTGTATTTTCTATTAGAAAGAGTAAAAAAAGACTTTAATATCAATCCGCGAGCGCCGGTAACCAGGTCAACACAATGCAAAAAGAGAGAGAGATGTCAGCCGCGTTTAGATGTCTGTGGTGATTTTTTCTTGTCATAGCCAATTATTTAAGAACTGCTTATTTGTTTTGTATCTTAGTATTCTGCCAATAATATTAAACTAATTTTAAGGACATTTTTGGCCTGCTACGTGTTATTTGCTGGATGATGGTAACGTAATGCGTTGTTTTGACATCTGACATGGCCATGGCTTCGCCGGCGACACCAAAGTATGAGCAGGAACGGAAAATAGCTGCTTGCTTAAACAGCTAGCTTGATATTAATCTCGGTGGAATTGAACCCAAATTATGATTTAACCGGTTTTATTGCGGATTATTTTCTGGAGGATGATTGTGATGATGAACAGGACACTTCTTTGACGAAACTGACGAGGAATTTGACGGTAAGTTTTTGTTATTATTGTTTTATACTATATGTAAATGTATACTGTCAGTGTCCAGCCAGTGTAATGCTAACACATATCTGTGATGCAAAAATAGTGGATTTAAATGTTTATTACATTTGTTGATTGGGATTTAGTCAGTTTAAATTAATTACGTTTATGGCATGATGTTTATTTGTTTCATTACACTCTGAATTGAAGTCTGCTTGTTCCTATGCCCTCCCCTCAATTAATCAGATCCAGTCTGACTAAACTGAAAAAATATTTTCTGATATTTTCATATTAATGCTTCATTATCCATTTTAAATGTGAAATTAAACCCACTTCCCATTCTTGCATGTTACAGAATCATGTTTTTAGGTATCTTGCTTTGAATTGAAAAAAAAAAGATCTTTGCTTTTTCAGGCAGTGACCAACATGATGAGGAGGACAAGCCAGTTCTGGTGATTGAACCCCACTATTTGTCTGGCGAACATGAAGAGGGAACACCAGCAAGAAGAATTTGCTTCGAATGCTGGAAGTCCAGATGTGAAACTGAAAATCAGTTTCTCTTGCCACTGCAAGTATTTCAATGGGGAAAAGTGTTCTTTATTTTTCAAGGAGGGAGAGTTGCTGTCACTCATGATTTTATTTTGCATCTAGACAATTTTAGAATGTGTACAAATTTTGAGACTGACCTGTTAAAGGGATAGTTCACCCAAAAATGATTTACTCATACTCATACTCACCCTCATGTTATTCCAATCCTGTATAAGTTTATTGCTTCTGTTTAACAAAAATAAGATATTTTAAAGAATGTTGGTAACCAGACAGTTGGCGGCACCTATGGAAGTCAATGGGTGCTGTCAACTGTCTGGTTACAAACATTCTTTACAATATCTTATTTTTTGCTCAGCAGAAGAAAGAAACTCATACAGGTTTGGAACAACATCAGGGTGAGTAAATGATGACAGAATTGTAGTTTTTGGGAGAACTATCCCTTGAAATTTTATTTGTTTATTTATTTTTTACTCCAGATTTACTCAATGTTACACCGTGGGCCAGTAAGAGAATGATAATTTCAGAGAATGAGAAATGGTATGTTATTTAATTGATATATTATTGACATTTCACTGATATTTCATTTTACTAATAAAGTTATACAAATCATTCCACTGAATTGACATGGTAATTGTTGCTACGATAAAGCTCTTGTGGTACCCCCATTCATTTCAATGTTTTTATGCTTTTAGCTTTTTGGACATGCACATCATAATAAATAGATCTGTTTTACAAAACTTTAAGAATTTTTCCACTGATGTGTCATATATCACTAAAAAGGGGAGAATCTCAGCTTTAATGTGTTATAAGTCACATATGCAGGATAACTATGGATCAAATGTGTTGCAGTTTTAAAAAATAACTTATCTTTAAATTGGAATTTCTCAAAAATATGATTTTCTGAGGCCGAATTTGAGCAAATCTTTGACATGGCCTTACTCAGTCAATTTTAAAGATATCAAGGTTATATTTTCACAGAATGTTCTTTACATTGTGTAGGATGATTTTATGTAAAAAACACTGAATCACAAAAAAATGACTTTAGCTGGGTTTTCACAGGCAGTGTCACAAATGCTCGGACATGCACACGCAGAGAGGCAATACTTCGCAAGGAACACTCTGTGAACAAGGCATATAAAGGCTGAGCTAATGAGCGCAGATGCAGGACAGGTGAAGGCAATAACTGCACAAATGATGCATACTAATGGGGAAGTATGCACTGCGCTAGAATTCGGGAGAGGGTGCTCGTGACTGAGAGATGGGTAAACCAGGGAGACTGGACTCCGTAACACTCAGCTTCTACTAAATCTGCTTGCTACTCTGAAGCAGCCCCTCCCCTCGTCATTAAACTCGTGGGGCAGCTTGCTGAGGTGTTAACCATTTGGGCTGTGAGTGCTTCATTTCTCCAGTAGACTATTTACAGCAAAGATGAAAGATTCTTTGTAAATAAACAAAGAGAAGTTGATTATCACTTGAAAATCTCAAGCGACTCCTCTCACCCCCATTACGGTCTGTTTATTCTGCTAGCCTCCGGAAAGATGTTCCGCAGCATGTGGTGTAGAACCACCAGGTTCTATAACAGCTTTGTCCCCCAAGCCATCAGACTGTTGAACACTTAAAAACTAATACTTAGTGCTGCTGGTCTTACACTAGACTGCTGTCATACATTTAGATAGATATTTAGATATTTAAATATTTAAACAGTTCTACTATTATTTGCATATTTATTTATATTCTGTTTACAGAATTCTTGTACAAACATTTCCACTGCATTGAAACTGTAAAAACTGTGGCCTATGCAAACGAAATTTCGTTCTGTATACACTTGCTGTATACTGAATGACAATAAAAGTCTGTCAAGTCAAGTCAAGTCAATTCCACCCATTGGGGAAACACTGGTTAAGTACACTCACAGCCTTAAATGTTATACCACAGAATATTCCAGTCAGACACCCATCCTCTATTATGATGTCTATCATGACTGATGTTTCACTGGAGAATGGAAATATGCCAATTTTCTCACACACTGTACAGTGTGCACACAACAGGGACATAATAGGACACACAGACCAGTGCGGAGCCCATGGAAGAACCGAAGTGCAACAGGCCTCGGGGGTCAGCCACGTGGTGAAGATCTCCTCATAGGTTTCCCCCTCAGTAGTTTATCCCCACCTCACTGGTCCATAGGTGTCGAATCAATTAAGACTAGGTTAAGAAAAAAAAAAAAAAAACACTATACGATCACAATGTTTCCTGTAGTATAGTTATACGTAAAAAACGATATGGTCACCAGAAGTTTACTTTGATAAAAGTTAGACGTAAAACCACTATAGGGCTTGGCGACGTGACGTCACGGCTCTAGCGCCGCGGTGGCTGATGGGAAAAATCGCCATTTTGTGAGGCCACTCGCACGCCGAGGCGCCGAGGAAGTTTTAGTTGTTTTTGGATGTAATGTTCGTTCACAATCACACGATCGACGGGGCATAAAATTAGACAGCGGACTTTTTTATTGTTTCCCAGCCTGGAAACAGAATGAATGAGTCATGTGTCCGATGTGACCAAGCGGAGATGGATGGCCTGGATATCCGCCATAAGACGCACGGACATACATTCGCAAACATCCCAAGATCATTGAAAGTGTGTTCCAGGCATTTTCATTCGGGTAAGTGTATAAATTTCACTTAGCAAATGATTATGTGTTTTTTCCCGAGAGTAGTAGACATAGGTTAATCTGCATTTTCTAACTTAGCACTGTTCTGTCGACTTTGCGGCAGTGAGCAAGCTAATTTAGGCTAATAAAGTGCGCTGAATGAATCATGTGATCAAAACAAAGCACTCCGCTGAGCCACTCAGATATTCCGACGAGTAACCCAGCCTGAACTAGAGAGTTATTTTTTATCACTGTGACTGAAGCACGAGAAATTCTCTTTATAACACTTGTAAGTATGTTTGCCACATGAGTTCAACTGGAACTGAAGTGTAAAGTGTGTGTGTGTGTGTGTGTGTGTATATATAAATATATATATATATATATATATATATATACACACACGTGCATTATACACTCATATACTATATATATATATATATATATATATATTTATTTATATATATATATATATATATATATATATGTATATGTGTGTGTTTGTTATTGTATAGTATTATAGTATATGAGTGTATAGTACACGTGTGTGTGCATATATATGATAATTTTTTTATCAAGCTTGTATATTTAAGTTCAGTAATTTTACTTAAATGGCAATGAAAATGACCTATTGTCATTTACGTTAAATTACTGAACTTAAATATACGAGCTTGATAAAAATGATAATTTTAGAAGAAAATTTCAGATGGCACTTAGAGGCTTATGCATCTGAACTCTTATATGTGTGTGTGTGTGTGTGTGTGTGTGTGTGTGTGTGTGTGTGTGTGTGTGTGTGTGTGTGTGTGTGTGTGTGTGTATACGTGTTATTGTATAGTGTTCCCTAGTATTATAGTATATGAGTGTATAGTATTCCCATTGTTGCTTGCAATAATTTGTTTTAATATGGATACTTTTGTCTCCCCAAAGGTAAACCAGCATATGAGATGGATGAGTCTCATCCAGACTGGGCTCCAACCCTCCACATCGGTCACTTTGAAGTCAACAGCCACAGTGTCAGATCGGCATGGCCGCAGACAATGTAGACATAATTTAAGTGAATCTGAGGGAGGAGGCCAAAATGAACAAGACAACATGAACGAAGATGAGAGAGATGGAGTCCAAGCAGAAGAAGAAGAGCATGGGGATCAAGCAGAGGCAGGAGCTGTGGAAGAGGGATATAGAGAACAGACAGAAACAGACAAACTGTTTCTTTGCTCAGTTCTGTGAGCAAAGCAGTGCAGAACTAACCCGTCTTTTGCAGGAAAATATGTAGTTTAAGTCTGAGTTAAACAAGTTGAATATGGATGAAGAGTTTTTCAAAGAAAATACAGAGAAGATTCGATATTAAACAGGACTTCCATGTTTTGCAATTTTGTTGTCAATGATTACTACTGTTATGCTTCTTAACAAATAATTGCCTGGCGATTTAGTGTTAAATGTGGAAGACACGTTATAGCACACCTTAGGATACATGTTGAAAGGGTAATAGCTAGCTTGCACAATAAGTACACACTATTACATAACACAATACCATTTAGTTTGTTGCTTCCCTGTAAAGATGAAGAATTTACCCTTCTTGATAAGATAGTCAGTGTTTGCTGTTTTCTAGTTAACACGTATACAAGTGTTGTAAGGCCAGATGAAACAAAAGTGTGCATGTTGAATGGTAAAAATACATTTTTGGTTTTTATTTGGTGTGTGTGAAATGTCAAGTCAAGTCAAGTCATCTTCATTTATATAGCGCTTTTAACAATGTAGATTGTCTCAAAGCAGCTTTACAGAGATAAGCGTATAATTTAAGGTAACAGAGATTGTTTCAGCTTTACAGCAGAGTTAAGTTATTTCCATCTAAAGTTAGTTTTAATTGATTTGGTTCCGTCGCAATGATCATTTGTTATTAAATTAGGGGCCGCTAAGACGACACCATTCTCTCTACACAGACTTTAAACGCGAACCTGTGAGAAACGCTGATGGCGTTCACATGCGCATTTAGAATGGGTTCTATAGTTATGTGCGTTAGAATATACGCAGGTTTGGAATTCCCTACAAGCCAAGCCTAAACAAAATACTTGTCTTTCCTTATAAATTTTGATAAGGAATTTTATTTTATTTGTTGCTTTGGGGTAGGACCGCAAGACGAATTTTCCCGACAACGCCTTATCTGTAGAGTGGTAGTGGGATCCTCCATAGGGAGAGACTAGTTGGCACTTCAGCACTGCGTTGTCATCGGTCCAGGTGAAGGTCCTTCGTCAGATCTGGATACGGCCTGGATCCGGCAGGCTGCAGGAAAAACCTTGGGATAAACACAGACACTAAAATTAGCGTAGATGCCATTCTTCTCATGATGTAACGAGTACATCAGGATTTTTGGGAAGTGTTCCCGGTTCCGGCTGACCTAATCTATGCAGCATAACATTAAATTATAGAAGTCTATAATGTATTATGTGAAAGCTAGGTCAAAGAGATGTGTCTTTAATCTGGCTTTGAACTGACAGAGTGTGTCTGCTTCCCGGACAATGGTAGGAAGACTGTTCCAGAGTTTTGGTGCTAAATAGGAAAAGGATCTACCGCCAGCAGTGGATTTTGATATTCTAGGTATAATCAACTGGCCGGAATTTTGAGATCGTAATAGACGTGACGGACTATAATGCGTTAAGAGCTCGCTCAAGTACTGCGGAGCTAAACCATTCAGTGCTTTGTAAGTAATCAGCAATATTTTAAAATTTATGCGATGTTTAATAGGGAGCCAGTGCAGTTTTGACAGAACTGGGCTAATATGGTCATACTTCCTGGTTCTGGTAAGAACTCGAGCTGCTGCATTTTGGACCAGCTGTAGTTTGTTTATTAAGCGTGCAGGGCAACCACCCAGTAGAGCATTACAATAATCTAGCCTTGAGGTCATGAACGCATGAACTAATTGTTCCGCATTTGTCAATGAGAGCATATGACATAATTTAGATATATTTTTAAGATGGAAAAATGCAGTTTTACAGATACTAGACACGTGACTTTCAAATGAAAGATTGGTATCAAAGAGCACACCCAGGTTCCTAACCAACGACGAAGACTTAACAGAGCAGCCATCAAGTGTTAGACAGTATTCTAGGTTATTACGTGAGGAAGTTTTTTGTCCAATAATTAGAAACTCTGTTTTTTCAGAATTTAGAAGTAGGAAATTACAAGTCATCCAATTTTTTATATCCGCTATGCATTCCGTTAATTTTGTGAATTGATAAGTTTCGTTAGGTTTTGAAGAAATATAGAGCTGAGTATCGTCAGCATAACAGTGAAAGCTAATTCCATGTTTCCTAATGATATCTCCTAAGGGTAGCATGTACAGAGTGAACAGCAGCGGTCCTAATACTGAGCCTTGTGGTACACCATACTTAACCTGTGATCGATGAGACATCTCATCATTTACTGCTACAAACTGATAACGGTCAGATAAGTATGATTTAAACCATGCTAGTGCATTTCCCGTAATGCCAACATAATGTTCTAATCTATTTAAAAGAACGTTGTGGTCGATGGTGTCAAATGCAGCGCTAAGATCGAGTAACACTAATAGAGAGATACAACCACGATCGGATGATAAGAGCAAATCATTTGTGACTCTAACGAGAGCTGTTTCGGTACTATGGTACGGTCTAAATCCGGACTGGAAATCCTCGCAGATATCATTTCTTTCAAGAAAGGAACACAGTTGTGAGGATACTGCCTTTTCTAATATCTTTGACAGAAAAGGTAGATTCGAGATCGGCCTGTAATTGACTAATTCTGAAGGATCAAGTTGCGTTTTTTTAACAAGCGGTTTAATCAAAGCCAGCTTAAAGTTTTTTGGTACGTATCCTAGAGACAAAGACGAATTAATGATATTAAGAAGAGGATCTATGACCTCTGGAAGTATTTCTTTCAGTAGCTTAGTCGGTATAGGGTCTAACATACATGTTGTAGATTTAGATGATTTAATGAGTTTAGTAAATTCTTCCTCTCCTATAGCAACGAATGAATCAAATTTTTCCTCAGGGAGACTACAATGCACTGCCTGATGTGATACTGTAGTAGACGGTTGCATAGCTATAATTTTGTCCCTGATATTATCAATCTTATAAGTGAAGAAGTTCATAAAGTCATTACTGCTGTGTTGCTTGGAAACTTCGGTGCTTGAAGCTTTATTTTTCGTTAGTTTAGCCACCGTTTCAAATAAATACCTAGGATTATGTTTATTTTCTTCTAATAGGGTTGAAAAATAAGCAGATCTAGCAGCTTTTAAAGCCTCTCTGTAAGTAATTGAGCTCTCTTTCCATGAAATGCGAAATACCTCTAGTTTTGTTTTCTTCCAGTTGCGCTCCATTTTTCTGGCTGCTCTCTTAAGGGCCCGAGTGTGCTCGTTGTACCACGGCGTTGGACTATTTTCTTTAATCTTCTTTAAGCGCAACGGAGCAACTGTGTCTAAAGTGCTGGAAAAGAGAGAGTTAAACGTTTCTGTTGTAATATCTAGTTCTTCTAAGCTATCTGAGATGCTGAGATGATGAAACTGATTAGGAAGATTATTAATAAAGCAATCTTTAGTAGCAGAAGTGATAGGTCTCACATATTTGAAACACGGAGTCGGCTTTGCAGCCTTGGCTAAATGCAAATTACACGAGACTAGATAATGATCTGAGATGTCATCACTCTGCTGCAGAATTTCAACGGCATCCACATCTATTCCGCGTGATAATATTAGATCTAGAGTATGATTACGACGATGAGTAGGTCCTGACACGTGTTGTCTAACTCCAATTGAATTTACAATGTCTTTAAATGCCAATCCCAATGCATCTTTTTCATTATCGATGTGTATATTAAAATCACCAACAATTAGTACTTTATCTGCAGTCAATATTAATTCTGATAGAAAGTCCGCAAATTCTTTGATAAAGTCTGTATGGTGCCGTGGTGGCCTGTATACAGTAGCCAGCACAAATCTCAAATGTGATTTATCGTTTACACTATATATTTTTACATTAAGCACCAATGCTTCAAAAGAATTATATTTAAAACTTGATTTCTTAGTGGTTTTGAAACTATTACTATAGATTACAGCAACACCACCCCCTTTGCGTTTCAGACGAGGCTCATGTTTATAACAGTAATCTTGCGGGGTTGATTCATTTAAAGTAATGTAATCGTTTGGTTTTAGCCAGGTTTCTGTCAAACACAGCACATCTAGGTTATTATCTGAAATCATATCATTAACAATGAGTGCTTTTGAAGTAAGCGATCGAATATTCAGCAACCCAAGCTTTAGCATTTGCTCATCTGTATTATAGCTGTTTTTTATTTGTTGAACATCAATTAAATTTTTAACCTTAGATGGGTTTAAACGTTTTTTGGATTTCCAAATTCGGGGAACAGACACAGTCTCTATATGATGATAGCTAGGTGAAAGAGGCTCTATGTGATAGGATTTATCTGACCTTGGTGACGTGAGGCCGCTAGCAGACGGTCGGTTTAGCCAGTCTGTCTGCTTTCTGACCTGAGCCCCAGATTGTCATGTTTGAGCTCTAAGACTATGTGCCATATTACTAGAGAGAAGAGCAGCACCATCCCAGGAGGGATGAATACCATCTCTTTTCAACAGGTCGGGTTTGCCCCAAAAACTTTTCCAATTGTCTATAAATTCTATATTATGTTGCGGACACCACTTAGACAGCCAACCGTTAAGCGAACACAATCTACTAACTATCTCATCACTCCTGCGAACAGGAAGGGGGCCAGAGCAAATTACAGTCCTTGACATCGTACTTGCAAGTTCACACACCTCTTTAATATTAATTTTGGTGATCTCCGACTGGCGGAGTCGAACATCATTAGTGCCGACATGAATAATGATCTTAGAGAATTTACGATTAGCATTAGCCAGCACTTTTAAATTTGCTTTGATGTCAGGCGCTCTGGCTCCCGGCAAACATGTGACTATGGTGGTTGGTGTCTCTATTTTCACGTTCCGTGTAATAGAATCGCCAATAACTAGGGCACAATCATTCTCAGTGGGTGTTTCACTGAGCGGGGCAAATCGATTTGTTATGGTAATCGGAACGGAAGAGTGGTTTTTAGATCCGCGACTAGAGCGATCCCTCACTGTCACCCATTTGCCCGGCTGCACAGGCTCTACTTCAGCCAGAACCGACTCATGTAAAGTGTGCACTATTCTATGCGCATCCAAAACATCTAAAGCACTAGCACTCTTACTATCCTCAATTAAAGTTTGGATGCGTGTTTCTAATTCTGAAATCTTCTCTGTCAACCTAACTGTCTCCTTACATTTATCACATATAAATCCTATATTGTCGACAGAGAAGCCTATACTAAACATGTGACATGAAGTGCAAGTGACAATAACAGGACAAGACATTACTCACCGTGTTTGTTGAGTGATTCTTACTCACCTGAGCTTTTTATGAACTCAAAGGCGCGGATGCGCGAGAGAAAAATAAATAAATAAAATAGCTGAGCGCACGGGTGGCGCGTTAACAGGCTGGCGAATTACTAGCGTTTTGTGCTAGTAGTACTAATAACAAAAGCTAGCGATGTCAGGTTAATCTGAGATGTTGGGTAAAATGTAGTAGTATAAACAACTAGAAATGGTAGTAAAATGATGGTTCAAAACAAAGAAATATATGGCTAAGACGGAGCTTATCGCACCGAATCAAACAAACACACTCACAGCAGGCAGCGAGGCAGACAGGAGCAATCGATCAGACAGGAGCCTTGTGGTGTGGTACCTTCCACCAGAAGGTGGTGGTACCTTCCTGAGATTGAACATATTTGTTTTGTGTGTGTGTACCTTCCTTAGAATGAACATGGTATACTATTTGTATATTAAATACTTCAAATGAAAATAGATGACAATTTGATAATTAAAAACTTTTTTAATAAAAAAATTCAAGTTTCTTGTGCATCTTGTGTTGAACTACTTTAAAACATTGAATTTCATGTAACAAATTTTATATACAGCATGCATTTTGGGATTTTGACGCTGTAATTCTTCCGCTTCTGTAATCATACCACGCAGATGACAGATGTTGTTGCCTGGTGTACTCTTCTACAGCTGCTGCCTGCTCGTCAGACACACTTACAGCATTCATGTGCTTGTCGCAGGACAGCAGACAGGTCACTGGCATCTATGCTTTCATCATACAGGGATACGCACCTTTGTACGAACGAGGGTTTTCACAACTCAGCGGTTTGTAGGCTTCCAAGTCATGGACCCAGCCATTTGTAAACTGAACGTGGGCTTCCATAGATTTATAATTACAAAACTGAGCCTCGAAATATGCACTCACACCAGACTAAATATACAAAAATATCTGGAAATGTCAGAGGAGGTAAATCGTCGGGGTCTCGAGTAACGTTATATTCTCTTGCAGGCACCTCATACGGATCCATATTTCCGATCAATGACATCTTTTCCATGTACCGTTTTCTTGCGTCAGGTCGAAGTTTGTCTCTGTATAGTACATTTCGTTCTTTTAATCGACTTTTCAACATTGTTTTCGTGTAGTAAGTGGTTGTTTTAAGCATAGACAGTATATAAACGTCTCGCCCGATGTGGCCTCACAAAATGGCGGCGCCCTATTGTTTACGTCCCAGAACGCACCGCGCAGTGACGGTGGTTGCCAAGCCCTATACGATAAAAAGACTTATGGAAGAATGAAGTCTATGCATGAATACTGCGGGTCTGCCGTTTCTTTGTTTTCTTGTGTTACAGGTATGTGTGTATGCCATGATGTCTTCACAAGCGGCATCCTAATGTAAAGCATCACCTAAGATTTCCATGAACAAGCCTCATGAAGGACGAGTCATCAGAGCAACTCTACGTGGGAAATGGACTCTACAGGAAACAGACTTCACAGCAATTCAGGCGCCATGGATTTTCCAGACTTCCACTCTTATGCTACATGGTTTTCTGTGTAATCATGTAGTTTATATGACATTTTACACCCTGCGTCGTATATGTCAACAGTTATGGTTTTGAGAAGAACTATGACACTCATGTAAATCAAGGGCACGACACAGAATAAGTTATATGTGCCTGTAACTTTTTCAAGTTACATGACTGGAGGATGGGCTTATGCTAACAAACATAAGCTACAGAATGGACTTTTGAAGGTTTAAATTTGTATATAATGTGAGAGTTATTAGAATTCTCAAAGAGGGGACTGTAGGATTACAAATTTAAGAATATGTTTAAGATCTGCTGATCCTACATCCTTACATAACATCACATGAAAAACTAAGGTGAACTACACTGTACTGGGCATTCAAGGTGAACATGATGGCATCCATTTACTGATTAGATTCAATATAGTTTCCATTGAAGGGGTTTTGTTAGTCTTTGATCTTCCTACTGAGAGTTGAACTGTGTGAATGTTTACATAGTCTTAGTTCTCGTGACTATTTGGGGAACACCATTATCTCCAGTTGGGGGTAATTGCTTCTATTGTCTTTAGATGATTAGATTTAGTGGTCATCCCTAAGGCTGTGTGTAAGGTCAGCACCTTTAAGGACAGCCCACTGAAATGCCTATAAGATACCATGTACAGTTACATTAGTTAGACTTGATGACTGCAGCTACGACAGCTCGTGTTCTCAATAAAGAATCCTGCTGAAGTAAGAACCAAGTCTCCTGGTCTTCGATTCTGAGTTTCCTACACTAGTCCTCGATCATGTGGTTTTGACAGTTAGTTTGACCTATTGACTCTCCCTATTATATGTCATAGTTTTGACAGTTAGTTTGACCTTTTAACCATGCTAGTCCTCGATCATGTAGTTTTGACAGTTAGTTTGATGAATGTTTGTGTCTGTGTGCGCGCCCTCCCACCCTCTGCATTCCAGAGCACAGTGAAAGTGAGAAAAAGAGATTTTATAAAAATGATGTGTATTTCACATAAATAATATAATATACAATAATATAAAATAATATCTTAATAAAAATCTACTGAAACCAATTATTTCAGTTTTAGATAAACAAAAGAATAAAAATAAAATCATCTTACATCTTTAGAGAGTTGAAGAAGAAGCTCCTAACACATCAATGTCCATACATCCTATGAATGAGATTGCAGTTGTAATACAAAAGACTGTTTTTCCTGAATGCCTCTCCAGCGCAGCCTCTCGGCCTGAGTGGTGCGTATGTGTGTGTGTGTGTGTGTGTGTGCATGCGCACTCCCACCCTTCGCATTTGAGCTCTGACATCTGAAATGTGCTGCTCCTCCACATTCCTGAGCACAGTGAAAGTGAGAAACAGAAATTTTATAAAATGATGTATATTTCACACAAAAGTTGAAAAACATTCAGTTCTTTATTAGTATATAATATAAAATAAATATCTTGCTAATTTAACTAAAGTTGAAAAACATTCTGTTCTTTAAAATATCTTGCTAATTTAACTAAAGTTGAAAAACACACTGTTCTTTAAAAGTGTATAAATGAAATGTTTATAATATAAAATATAAAATAAAATAAATATCTTGCTAATTTAACTAAAGCTGAAAACATTCTATTCTTTAAAAGTATATAAATTAATTGCTTATAATATATAATATAAAATCACAGAGTGGTTCTCTGACTCAGAGGGCTGTATTCAGTGATCAGGATGAGACATTGTGAATGTTGTGTTGAATTTATTTCAAAGTATAATCTTAAAAGTTTAAATGATATCTTTTAAAAATAAAATATGTTTTAAATTAAATTCAATAAATTATTAAAAGTCTTAATAAAAACAAATATTCTACAACGATGGTCTGTGGAAAAACTTGACTTGAACTTAAAGTATATTTTTTATGTATCATGGGTATGTAAAATAATTCGAAATTTGAAGCGTCACAAGTCATCTCACACCTGTGAAATGTTCAATAATTCCTTAAGTTGTATCTGTGAGAAAATGACCACATAGGCCTATCTAGAGAGAGAGAGAGAGAGAGAGAGAGAGAGAGAGAGCAACAATGAAAACATTTAGAAACTGTGAACCCTTAGGCTGTCCCATTGATAGGCTGCTTATCCTTCCGATCAGCGCTGCGTCTTCTGAGAAAGAAGTTACTTGACAATTATGTTAGCTTCAGGATATAGGGTGACAGACCAGATGAGCCTCTGTGCATCATGTCAGAGCGTATGTAATGTTAGTCTGCTAACGCCTTTCCAGAGCCAAAGTTTTGTTCGTACTAAATTTATTTCAAAGCATAATCGTAAAAGCTTAAATATGATCTTTAAAAATGAAAGATTGTTTAAATGAAATCTTTAAAGTTTGAATACATACGCATCTTCTATTTATCTTTTAGAAGATTACTGTAATGATTTTGTTTAACAGTAACCTAAAGTATAATTGTTATTAAACAATGTCTGTTCAAAAACTTTAGATTGTTGAAAAACTGTACTTAGTCATCTTAAATCTCATTTATATGAAAAGATTCAATCAGCATTTTTTTGTCCATGCAGGGTTTCAAATTTTATGGTGGGGGCTTTCCATACCCATAATTATTTTTGAACTGTAACTGCATATTCTATCCCGTATACCTAAACACGACCATCACAGAAAACTATAAAATAAATAAATAATTTTATATCATTTCCAAGCTGTTTTGCACGTGCGCCAATCTATTTCTAAAAACTAATCTCTATTTTAAATTAAATTATTATTAATAAAATATATAACCAATGAATAATAACATATGTTACTAAAATGTATTTAAAAAATGTAAACAAAGTTTTAGCTAAATAAATATATAAATAAAAACACCTTACATTTCCAGAGAGGTAAAGTAGCTCTTTATGCAACGATAAAAAACAATCCAAAAAGCAAATAGTTTAAGTTGTCATACACAGAACAACCCCACATCTTTCAGGGATAAACTACAGTGTGAACTGAAGCTTCAGACCCGTACAGAGACGGGAGGAGTTACAGACCAGATGAGCCTCGGAGGACAATGTCACAGTAAAGCTAGTCTGCGTTCCAGAGCATACTACATGCAGAGTTTTATACTAAATTCATTTAAAAGCATAACCTTAAAAGTTTAAATTAGATATTTTAAAATTAAAAGACTGTTTAAATCAAATCTTTAAAGTTTTATTAAAATCATATCTTCTATTTATCTTCTTAAAAGACTTATGTATGATGTAAATGATTTTGCTTAAATTTAACCTACGGTATTATTTTTGCTAAACAGCGTCTGTTCAAAAACTTTAGATTTACAAAAATAAATAAATAAATAAAAAATAAAGCAAAAAGTATGCTTAGGCGTCTTAGATCTTATTTATACAAAAATATTTCAAACAGTATTTTTGTCCATACAAAGTTTGTCACAATGTTTTTTTTTTGTTTGTTTTTGTTTTAAGAAATCCGAGGACTCTACATTGCTCTTATTTAGATTAAGTTGTATCTTTTAGAAAATCACCACACATTTTTCAGAGATGCTGGTGGTCCGTGGCGCTGCACAAGTAAAGTTTGTCTTGAGCGAATATTTAATTTTACTCGTCTTAATTCAAAGCATGATCTTACTTTTTCTGCGGTAGCTATGATCTATTACACGTATAAGATGTATAAGATCATTTTTTACACGCATCTCCCGAACTATCCTTAATCAGTGTGGAAACACACAGGGTGAAATCCTTTACAGAGAATATACTATCGGTTATCTACTCAAAATATATGTAGAAGTTTAAAATGTTAGCATTTGTTAATGCGACAGGCTGTCTGTCTGGTGGCTGCATGAACAGACTTTGGGGAGAGCTGATGATAGCAGGAAGCATGCCCTTTGACCTCCTCGATTTTGGAGGCTTTTTTGTTACAAACCCTACAAGTTAGTCCTTAAAGGTACGCTGTGTAGGAATTTCTCCCATCTAGCGGTGAAATTGTATTTTTGATGACACGTGTTGAGGTAGGCTTGTGCTTTTTGTCCCTCTCTGCTATTATAGATTTTCAAGATGGCGGAATGACATGGAAGCCTCCTTGGACTTACCCGCCCCATGAAAATAAAGATAAGAAATTCTTCGCTTACGAGGATAAGTCAGATCATTGGCAGAGGTCATTTTACACCAATGAGGACATATTTTATGAATGCAGTCAATGATTTTAGCTAATAAAATACATTTGAAAAAACTACTGTACCTTTAATTTCAGATGTTTAAATTACAAACTACCATTTTTCAACCGAGTGAATCTACACATGAGAGGCCTTCAGGGGTCAACAGTTTAGGCCAGTTGGCGAAAACACTGCATGTGTAAAAATCAAATACTGTATTACACTTTTCAAAGGATAATCTAGCTTTAAAGTTAGAATAAAAAGTTAAAAACCAAAAATATCTTCATACCTGTTGTGTTCTGACACAAGGCCATTAACTTGTTCTTTTTGTTTTATAAATGTATTGTGCTTATTTCTACAAATATCAACCTGATAAATACGGACTTAATACACGATTAAACAAGATACTCATGCTACCAAATATGTCTGACACAACATTTTTAAGAAAAAACTGTGTTTTAAAATACAACTAAACCATGATAACAGATGATTTTGTCATGATCCTGGCATCTTTGTCTTTTCTCTGTCTCCCCCTTTTGGTCACACACGCACACACCCACTCACCGGTCTTTACGCACACACTCATTCCACGCACTCATTCATCACTCTCAGCTGTTCCTACTCTATCCCTGCAATCGCGCTAATTTTTCCTACACCTGTTCTCCCTTTCCTTCTAATTAAAGGGCAAAGGCCTTATTGTTTCCGGTAGTATTATTAGGGCCCAAGCCCTGAAAGGGCGCAGAGCCCTATTGTTTTCGTTAGGATTATTATTAGGGCCCAAGCCCTGAAAGGGCGAAGGCCCTATTGTTTCCGGTAGGATTATTATTAGGGGTTCAAGCACGAAGTGCTGAAACCCTATTGTAATTGTACTGATTTTTATTATTAGGGGTTCAAGCACGAAGTGCTGAAACCCTATTGTAATTGTGCTGATTAGGGGTTCAAGCACGAAGTGCTGAAACCCTATTGTAATTGTAAGGATTTTTATTATTAGGGGTTCAAGCACGAAGTGCTGAAACCCTATTGTAATTGTGCTGATTTTTATTATTAGGGGTTCAAGCACGAAGTGCTGAAACCCTATTGTAATTGTGCTGATTTTTATTATTAGGGGTTCAAGCACGAAGTGCTGAAACCCTATTGTAATTGCAGGGCCGGCCCGCGGCATAGGCGGAATAGGCAAATGCTAGGGGCGCCACTCATCCATAGGGGCGCCAGAATGAGTGAACGAGTGGATTTTTTTTTTTTTAGTTTTTTTTTTATATATATATAATACTATTTTAAAACCATTAATTCGAAATACTACCAAATAAAGCAAAAAAAGTCCGGCTCTTCAATCTTCCCCCACCCAGCGAGTGCTTGAAGTGCGTCAGAAACAGAGCGCGCGCGATCAGTTGTTGGTAATTTGTTGTGTAGCATACCCGCCTCATCCAATGTAGACAGCATTGCTTTTGTTAACACACAGCTCGTAGAAACGGGCCTGGCAGCTCGCGCTAGTCCTAGACACGGTGAAAGTTTCCTGATTGTGACGGATGGCCGAATTTACATGACACATTATAAATGAGCATATAGTCTGCGATAGATACAGTGCCAAAAAGAAGAGAAGAGGATAAAAGGGGATAAAGACAGAGGTAAAGTGATGTAGTGTATGAACAATTTATTGCATTGGAGTAAGATACTATAATTTCATGGCAGTTATTTTTTACCTTAAACTTAATGTTAGCAGTTGTTCTGAGTTCTCCAGAGAGGCCCCAGACTGTGTGATTTTGTAACAATCATGTCAGTTTTAAGACGCATTTTTTATTATCACTTTTTTTTATTAATGTTTTACTCTACAGTTGTGCAGTTTTGTGGGGGATAAATACAGGCCAAAAGTTTGGAAACATTACTAGTTTTAATGTTTTTGAAAGAAGTTTCTTCTGCTCATCAAGCCTGCATTTATTTGATCAAAAATACAGAAAAAAATAATAATATTGTGATATTACAATTTAAATAATTGGTTTTCAATTTATTATACTTTAAATTATCATTTATTTCTGTGATGCAAAGCTGAATTTTCAGCATCATTACTCCAGTCTATCCTTTAGAAATCATTCTAATATGATGATTCATTATGAGTGTTGGAAACAGTTCTGCTGCCTAATATATTTGATGAATAAAATGTTAAAAAGAACTGCATTTATAAAAAAATAAAAAAATCTAATTATATAAATCTTCTTTACGATCACTTTTTATTAATTTAACACATCCTTGCTGAATAAAAGTATTGATTTATTTCAAAAAAAGAAAGAAAAAAATTACTGACCCCAAATTACTGACCAGTAGTGTATATTGTTGTTACAAAAGATTTCTATTTTTAAAACAGTTTCTTCTTTTTCTTTTTTTTTTTTTATTCATCAAAGTATCGTAAAAAGTATCACAGGTTATGGAAAAATATTAAGCAGCAGAACTGTTTCCACTTTGATTATGAATCATCATATTAGAATGATTTCTAAAGGATGGAGTAATGATCCTGAAAATTCAGCTTTGCATCACAGAAATAAATGAGAATTTAAAGTATAATAAATTGAAAACCAATTATTTTAAATTGTAATAACATATCACAATATTATTATTTTTTCTGTATTTTTGATCAAATAAATGCAGGCTTGATGAGCAGAAGAAACTTCTTTCAAAACTTTAATAATAGTAATGTTTCCAAACTTTTGACCTGTACTGTATATGGCATTTTTAAAATTGATTTTCCAAAATTAGTAATGATATTTATTTACAGGTTTATTCAAAATAGCAAAGTTCACATTAAATCTGTATTGTAAAACGTGCTATATAAGATAATGGGGACTTGACTTGAATGTTAGATGTAATGTTCTTGGTATTTCTGTTTAGGCTGTAATGTGTGTGTGTGTGTGTGTGTGTGTGTGTGTGTGTGTGTGTGTGTGTGTGTGTATATATATATATATATATATATATATATATTATATGCTAAATAATCATGAACACAATGACGGGGTAAAATGGGCTGCGATGCATGGGGCACCAGGTAAAATCTTGCCTAGGGCAGCAAATTGGTCAGGGCCGGCCCTGTGTAATTGTAAGGATTTTTATTATTATTAGGGGTTCAAGCACGAAGTGCTGAAACCCTATTGTAATTGTGCTGATTTTTATTATTAGGGGTTCAAGCACGAAGTGCTGAAACCCTATTGTATTTGTGCTGATTTTTATTATTAGGGGTTCAAGCACGAAGTGCTGAAACCCTATTGTAATTGTGCTGATTTTTATTATTAGGGGTTCAAGCACGAAGTGCTGAAACCCTATTGTATTTGTGCTGATTTTTATTAGGGGTTCAAGCACGAAGTGCTGAAACCCTATTGTAATTGCCCTGATTTTTATTAGGGGTTCAAGCACTTCAGTGCTGAACACCTATTGTAATTGTTAATTTTCCCATGATGCAACATTCAGACATAAAACTGATCGGGCAGACCAAACCGTAAGTCGTGGAGACTTGAAACTTTGGGGGCTGATAGTACTCACACCGCCTACAGCGTCACCAAGGCCCGCCCCGATCGGCCTGACGGGGGCGCTACAGCGGGCAAAAGTACGAAACGGCTCATAACTCATCAACCGTGAGGCAAAGGCTCAAGTGTCTTATATCGCTGGAATCCTTGGCTCGAGGCGGACCAGATGCATGCCTCGGATTTGCTCGTCACCCTGGGAAAATTTTAGGGTATTTGGGGTTTTTCCAAAAACATACTTTCGCGAACTAGTCCTAGGTTTTTGGCCCGACCGGAACCAAACCAGTGCGGCAAGATTCTCTGGAGTCTGATTGTCAATAATTATCAAAAAAAAGTGTAAATTTCGCTTCACGGTCCCTAAGGGCCGCCAAAATGTTCGAAGTGGGAGGAGCCCATTTTGCTTAATTGGCTATAACTCGTGAACGGAACGAGATTTTTGCACCAAACTCAGCACACGCATGTACGAGCTCATTCTGTGGTCACGTGAAAAAGGGCGCAGCGACTGGCCACTTGGTGGCGCTATAACTGTTAAAAGGGTGTCAAAATGATGTATTTCTATGGAAAAAACACATGAAATGGCTGAAAGCGGCCATCTTGCTGTCTGATTTGCATACAAGCTCACAAAATCGGGCATGCGCATGCGTCACGTGATCCTGAAGAAGCTTGAAAACTTTCATGGACGTCGGGCCATTGGTGGCGCTTTAACTGTCATAAAGGTGAGAAGGCCTCTGTATTACCCTATGCAAAATGACATTTAAATGACTGAAAAATGGGGGGAAAAGAGCAGAGCTTCACCAAATTAGCTGAGCACATGCGCCATATTATTCTAAAGAAGCGTGCAAACTTTTATGGAGATCGGGCCATCAGTGGGGGTGTCACAGTTTAAAAGGTAAAAAAAAAAATGCACCACATTTCCATGATAAATGAGCTAAAAGGGCAACAAACGTTCTTTTTCCTCTCCGAGGCACATGTTAGAAGGCTGGATAAAGTTTTTGGAACGCAGCAGCGCAGACGGCAAGCGCCTAGACCCTATAGTTTTTTTTTTAGAGGCCTTTTTGTGGCCCTTTTTTAGCCACTTATTAGGGGTTCAAGCACTTCAGTGCTGAACACCTATTGTAATTGTTAATTTTCCCATGATGCAACATTCAGACATAAAACTGATCGGGCAGACCAAACCGTAAGTCGTGGAGACTTGAAACTTTGGGGGCTGATAGTACTCACACCGCCTACAGCGTCACCAAGGCCCGCCCCGATCGGCCTGACGGGGGCGCTACAGCGGGCAAAAGTACGAAACGGCTCATAACTCATCAACCGTGAGGCGTAGGCTCAAGTGTCTTATATCGCTGGAATCCTTGGCTCGAGGCGGACCAGATGCATGCCTCGGATTTGCTCGTCACCCTGGGAAAATTTTAGGGTATTTGGGGTTTTTCCAAAAACATACTTTCGCGAACTAGTCCTAGGTTTTTGGCCCGACCGGAACCAAACCAGTGCGGCAAGATTCTCTGGAGTCTGATTGTCAATAATTATCAAAAAAAAGTGTAAATTTCGCTTCACGGTCCCTAAGGGCCGCCAAAATGTTCGAAGTGGGAGGAGCCCATTTTGCTTAATTGGCTATAACTCGTGAACGGAACGAGATTTTTGCACCAAACTCAGCACACGCATGTACGAGCTCATTCTGTGGTCACGTGAAAAAGGGCGTAGCGACTGGCCACTTGGTGGCGCTATAACTGTTAAAAGGGTGTCAAAATGATGTATTTCTATGGAAAAAACACATGAAATGGCTGAAAGCGGCCATCTTGCTGTCTGATTTGCATACAAGCTCACAAAATCGGGCATGCGCATGCGTCACGTGATCCTGAAGAAGCTTGAAAACTTTCATGGACGTCGGGCCATTGGTGGCGCTTTAACTGTCATAAAGGTGAGAAGGCCTCTGTATTACCCTATGCAAAATGACATTTAAATGACTGAAAAATGGGGGGAAAAGAGCAGAGCTTCACCAAATTAGCTGAGCACATGCGCCATATTATTCTAAAGAAGCGTGCAAACTTTTATGGAGATCGGGCCATCAGTGGGGGTGTCACAGTTTAAAAGGTAAAAAAAAAAATGCACCACATTTCCATGATAAATGAGCTAAAAGGGCAACAAACGTTCTTTTTCCTCTCCGAGGCACATGTTAGAAGGCTGGATAAAGTTTTTGGAACGCAGCAGCGCAGACGGCAAGCGCCTAGACCCTATAGTTTTTTTTTTAGAGGCCTTTTTGTGGCCCTTTTTTAGCCACTTATTAGGGGTTCAAGCACTTCAGTGCTGAACACCTATTGTAATTGTTAATTTTCCCATGATGCAACATTCAGACATAAAACTGATCGGGCAGACCAAACCGTAAGTCGTGGAGACTTGAAACTTTGGGGGCTGATAGTACTCACACCGCCTACAGCGTCACCAAGGCCCGCCCCGATCGGCCTGACGGGGGCGCTACAGCGGGCAAAAGTACGAAACGGCTCATAACTCATCAACCGTGAGGCGTAGGCTCAAGTGTCTTATATCGCTGGAATCCTTGGCTCGAGGCGGACCAGATGCATGCCTCGGATTTGCTCGTCACCCTGGGAAAATTTTAGGGTATTTGGGGTTTTTCCAAAAACATACTTTCGCGAACTAGTCCTAGGTTTTTGGCCCGACCGGAACCAAACCAGTGCGGCAAGATTCTCTGGAGTCTGATTGTCAATAATTATCAAAAAAAGTGTAAATTTCGCTTCACGGTCCCTAAGGGCCGCCAAAATGTTCGAAGTGGGAGGAGCCCATTTTGCTTAATTGGCTATAACTCGTGAACGGAACGAGATTTTTGCACCAAACTCAGCACACGCATGTACGAGCTCATTCTGTGGTCACGTGAAAAAGGGCACAGCGACTGGCCACTTGGTGGCGCTATAACTGTTAAAAGGGTGTCAAAATGATGTATTTCTATGGAAAAAACACATGAAATGGCTGAAAGCGGCCATCTTGCTGTCTGATTTGCATACAAGCTCACAAAATCGGGCATGCGCATGCGTCACGTGATCCTGAAGAAGCTTGAAAACTTTCATGGACGTCGGGCCATTGGTGGCGCTTTAACTGTCATAAAGGTGAGAAGGCCTCTGTATTACCCTATGCAAAATGACATTTAAATGACTGAAAAATGGGGGGAAAAGAGCAGAGCTTCACCAAATTAGCTGAGCACATGCGCCATATTATTCTAAAGAAGCGTGCAAACTTTTATGGAGATCGGGCCATCAGTGGGGGTGTCACAGTTTAAAAGGTAAAAAAAAAAATGCACCACATTTCCATGATAAATGAGCTAAAAGGGCAACAAACGTTCTTTTTCCTCTCCGAGGCACATGTTAGAAGGCTGGATAAAGTTTTTGGAACGCAGCAGCGCAGACGGCAAGCGCCTAGACCCTATAGTTTTTTTTTTAGAGGCCTTTTTGTGGCCCTTTTTTAGCCACTTATTAGGGGTTCAAGCACTTCAGTGCTGAACACCTATTGTAATTGTTAATTTTCCCATGATGCAACATTCAGACATAAAACTGATCGGGCAGACCAAACCGTAAGTCGTGGAGACTTGAAACTTTGGGGGCTGATAGTACTCACACCGCCTACAGCGTCACCAAGGCCCGCCCCGATCGGCCTGACGGGGGCGCTACAGCGGGCAAAAGTACGAAACGGCTCATAACTCATCAACCGTGAGGCGTAGGCTCAAGTGTCTTATATCGCTGGAATCCTTGGCTCGAGGCGGACCAGATGCATGCCTCGGATTTGCTCGTCACCCTGGGAAAATTTTAGGGTATTTGGGTTTTTTTCAAAAACCTACTTTCGCGAACTAGTCCTAGGTTTTTGGCCCGACCGGAACCAAACCAGTGCGGCAAGATTCTCTGGAGTCTGATTGTCAATAATTATCAAAAAAAAGTGTAAATTTCGCTTCACGGTCCCTAAGGGCCGCCAAAATGTTCGAAGTGGGAGGAGCCCATTTTGCTTAATTGGCTATAACTCGTGAACGGAACGAGATTTTTGCACCAAACTCAGCACACGCATGTACGAGCTCATTCTGTGGTCACGTGAAAAAGGGCGCAGCGACTGGCCACTTGGTGGCGCTATAACTGTTAAAAGGGTGTCAAAATGATGTATTTCTATGGAAAAAACACATGAAATGGCTGAAAGCGGCCATCTTGCTGTCTGATTTGCATACAAGCTCACAAAATCGGGCATGCCCATGCGTCACGTGATCCTGAAGAAGCTTGAAAACTTTCATGGACGTCGGGCCATTGGTGGCGCTTTAACTGTCATAAAGGTGAGAAGGCCTCTGTATTACCCTATGCAAAATGACATTTAAATGACTGAAAAATGGGGGGAAAAGAGCAGAGCTTCACCAAATTAGCTGAGCACATGCGCCATATTATTCTAAAGAAGCGTGCAAACTTTTATGGAGATCGGGCCATCAGTGGGGGTGTCACAGTTTAAAAGGTAAAAAAAAAAATGCACCACATTTCCATGATAAATGAGCTAAAAGGGCAACAAACGTTCTTTTTCCTCTCCGAGGCACATGTTAGAAGGCTGGATAAAGTTTTTGGAACGCAGCAGCGCAGACGGCAAGCGCCTAGACCCTATAGTTTTTTTTTTAGAGGCCTTTTTGTGGCCCTTTTTTAGCCACTTATTAGGGGTTCAAGCACTTCAGTGCTGAACACCTATTGTAATTGTTAATTTTCCCATGATGCAACATTCAGACATAAAACTGATCGGGCAGACCAAACCGTAAGTCGTGGAGACTTGAAACTTTGGGGGCTGATAGTACTCACACCGCCTACAGCGTCACCAAGGCCCGCCCCGATCGGCCTGACGGGGGCGCTACAGCGGGCAAAAGTACGAAACGGCTCATAACTCATCAACCGTGAGGCGTAGGCTCAAGTGTCTTATATCGCTGGAATCCTTGGCTCGAGGCGGACCAGATGCATGCCTCGGATTTGCTCGTCACCCTGGGAAAATTTTAGGGTATTTGGGGTTTTTCCAAAAACATACTTTCGCGAACTAGTCCTAGGTTTTTGGCCCGACCGGAACCAAACCAGTGCGGCAAGATTCTCTGGAGTCTGATTGTCAATAATTATCAAAAAAAAGTGTAAATTTCGCTTCACGGTCCCTAAGGGCCGCCAAAATGTTCGAAGTGGGAGGAGCCCATTTTGCTTAATTGGCTATAACTCGTGAACGGAACGAGATTTTTGCACCAAACTCAGCACACGCATGTACGAGCTCATTCTGTGGTCACGTGAAAAAGGGCGCAGCGACTGGCCACTTGGTGGCGCTATAACTGTTAAAAGGGTGTCAAAATGATGTATTTCTATGGAAAAAACACATGAAATGGCTGAAAGCGGCCATCTTGCTGTCTGATTTGCATACAAGCTCACAAAATCGGGCATGCGCATGCGTCACGTGATCCTGAAGAAGCTTGAAAACTTTCATGGACGTCGGGCCATTGGTGGCGCTTTAACTGTCATAAAGGTGAGAAGGCCTCTGTATTACCCTATGCAAAATGACATTTAAATGACTGAAAAATGGGGGGAAAAGAGCAGAGCTTCACCAAATTAGCTGAGCACATGCGCCATATTATTCTAAAGAAGCGTGCAAACTTTTATGGAGATCGGGCCATCAGTGGGGGTGTCACAGTTTAAAAGGTAAAAAAAAAAATGCACCACATTTCCATGATAAATGAGCTAAAAGGGCAACAAACGTTCTTTTTCCTCTCCGAGGCACATGTTAGAAGGCTGGATAAAGTTTTTGGAACGCAGCAGCGCAGACGGCAAGCGCCTAGACCCTATAGTTTTTTTTTTAGAGGCCTTTTTGTGGCCCTTTTTTAGCCACTTATTAGGGGTTCAAGCACTTCAGTGCTGAACACCTATTGTAATTGTTAATTTTCCCATGATGCAACATTCAGACATAAAACTGATCGGGCAGACCAAACCGTAAGTCGTGGAGACTTGAAACTTTGGGGGCTGATAGTACTCACACCGCCTACAGCGTCACCAAGGCCCGCCCCGATCGGCCTGACGGGGGCGCTACAGCGGGCAAAAGTACGAAACGGCTCATAACTCATCAACCGTGAGGCGTAGGCTCAAGTGTCTTATATCGCTGGAATCCTTGGCTCGAGGCGGACCAGATGCATGCCTCAGATTTGCTTGCCCTTCGTGCGCCAATTTTGAGTAAATTGAGGTTTTTTGAAAAACCTACTTTTGCGAATTACTCCTAGATTTTTTGCCCGATCGAAACCAAACCAATGCAGAAATATTCTCTGGACAGAGACTATCAATAATCATCAAAAAAATTCTTAATTTAAATTAACGGTCGCTAAGGGAAATCAAAATGTTTGATGGCACCAGGGCCACTTTTACTAAAACAATTATAACTCGTGAATGGAAAGAGATATTTTCGCTAATCTTGGGAAACGTGTTTATGAGCTCAATCTGAGATTACTTGAAAAAAATCGCGACGATTGGCCACTTGGTGGCGCTACAACATGGAAAAAAAATTATGAAAATGGCTATAAACGCACCCAACCGTTAGTCCTTTGAAATCCTCAATCCTTCCCGAGTCCAACAATACCAAATATGCCAGGTTTCTCCTTATAGTTTGTGTATCATTGTCATTAAGCACTTAAAAAACTTGCAATTATCTTCGAAACCGATAGTCCAAATTTCTTGAAATTTGAAAACATAGATCAATAGCTAAACAATAACGCCCAAATGTCACAATTAAGATAGGAACTGACAAAAATAAATAAACAAATAAAATTTTTAAATCATTGTCACCCATGGATCATTTTTATTCTCTCATAAACAGAAGTGTCTAAACTTCAAAACAAAATGAGATATTTACAACAAATTTGACAGACATGCATGGGCACACTTTGAGGACACTTGAAGTGGTGGAGATCAGGCAAGATGTGGTGCTATAACTGTCAAAAAAACTTTCCTCAGTAAATTGCCTGTATTGGCTGTAAATGGTATTTTCCATCAATGTTATAAGTTTATTTGTTTATTTGGATCCCCATTAGCCTCTTTCTAGGCAGTGGCTACTCTTCCTGGGGTCCCAAAAAGTAAATCATACAAAACTACATTTAATCAACAACAATAAAAAGTCAAGTCAATGAAACGCACTAACCCATCATCCATTCCAAATATCAAAATCAACAATTTAATATATTTTGCCATTAAATATTCCTTTGAATATTTTTTTAAAACTAATTTTTCTTGTAAAAATGTGTGATATCAATAGTAAATGATTCCATATTTTCATTCCTCTATACATTACTGTCCGTTGGTTTCCAGTGGTTTTCGAAACAGGAAATAAAAAACATTCCTTTTATTCATGCCTGGTGTAAAAAAATATGACTAGTACTATTATACAAAAGTTGAGAGTACAGCGCATTAGGAACTCTAGACACAGAAATATTTCTTATAAAATAAAGCAGAGAGACAATCCTTCACCAGTTCATTCTCAGTATATTAGCTCTTCTATAACAGTTTAAATTCAGTCCTGTCGCTCTGTTCTGGACAAATTTATTTTTTCAATTACATCCATTTTTTTTTTTATTTACTTGATGCACTGGTAAAAACCACTGGGCAAAAACACGCGATTCGTCCAATCACTGATTGTGCTGCAGTGACTGCCACCCCTGAGAGCCAACAGTAGTGGCATATTCTTAAGGCCCGCCCACTGTTCGCGCAGGCGCTGCTGCTGTCAGAATGATGAGAGAACAGAATAGATCAGATGAGACAGCAGCACGGAAACTTTCTTCAGAAACTCCTTGTACTAAATGATCATCATAATCTATCGGGAACTGTGATTGTGTGCACTTGGAAACTTTGGATGCATCAACTTGTCGTCAGAGAAAGGTGTAAAAGGTGAAATCGGAGTAAAGATTTATAGTGTGATAATCTTTATTGAACAATCTTCTTTAATTGAATATGTGATGCAGTCTTGTTTTGGTGAGTGACTTTTTTTTGTCATATGTTATCTTATGACAGATATCTATTTCAGAAATGATTTGATATGAGCTGAGTTGACTAGGCCGCAGTCACAGCGCGAGCTGAACTAGTTAGCCGTGTGCTAAAGCTACCGCGTGTAGCTAACATCTTTGTATCATGAGTTGTGACAGTGACTGTTTTATGAGTGTCGAATCGATGTGTTAAATAAATTTGGATTAATGTGTCATTTGAGCTGTGCATGTCATTTGTTACTGAAATGTTGAGTCAGAAATTAATTATTGTACGTTTGCCTTGTGTTTTCCAAGGCTGCGTTTTCTTGTTCTCTATTTTTTTTCCCTATGTGAACGTGATCGGCAAGTGTATCCTGTTTTGTGCCATAAATAATCCTGTGAAGGTGAATCGCCTGCCTAGTGGATGCAATTACATGCACAAATGCTAACCAGTGCCCATGGACCTGTTTCCCATTTGAACTGTAATTTGAAACCATCAACTGGTAGGATAACTACAATTTTCTTTTGTTTGTTTTTGTTTTTTATATTTATGTGTTGCTATATAAATAAGTGTTACGATGTGTATAGCATGCACAAAAATCAAGGACATTTTTTGTAACGAATGTAGCGAAAACTAAACAGCGTCTCTGCGCATTGAAAGGCTGTCACTCAGTGCACAATCACATTGTTACAGCAACGGATTGTCTTTGAGTCATTAAACCGCACATGTACAAACATGTTCAAAAACACTGATTCGTTAAAAAGATAGATGTGATGAAACTAGGTGGTAATTATTTTTAACTTTAAGCTCCACTTTCGAACTTCACCTAATTTAATCGAAGCTTTTAGGCTGTTGAATCATTAAAAAGAAACAAGTCGGTGATGTCTGTTTTCATTTACTAACTCTCTATTGTTCTTATTTGTCACTCATCTTTCTGAAACAAACTACAAAGAGAACTTTTTAATTTATCAATATCATTTTCTCTTTGAATCAGAACAAAATTGTCAACTATTTGCTCTCCTGTTGCACCATTTCCTCCCTCCAGTAGATGATCCTTGCTTCTGATTTAATTATGCCCTACCGAATACTATATCTAGGTGTAGCACATCAAGTCAAGTTGTGCACTACATGCTACACAGTGTTGTGTAGGGCTGGGTTTCGATTCAAATTTCAAGAATCGATTCGATTCCGATTCTCAAGATCTTGAATCGATTATCATTATTCGATCCGATCTGATCCGATCTTCGAGATTTAGATAATGTTAATTTCCGCCATGATAAATTTTCCACCATTTTGAATTTTGTCAACAACGTACTTTTACTAACTAGTCCTAGGTTTTTCGCCCGATCGGAACCAAACCAGTGCAGAAATGTATAGAAATCCTATAAATGTTAAACAGCTTTAAAACCATGTATTTCCTATGTTACATTGCCTGTATTGGCTGTAAATGGTCTTTTCCATCTATTATGTCAGTGGTTACATGCTTGCTAAATAAAACTTAATAGATTTTAAAGCTTTTGTGCTTTAAGGCCTTAAAGGCCTTAACTGCTTGAACCCCGATAAATGCTGCTTGCAGCTTTAATTATTATTATTATTCTTCCCTAAAACGCATCGTGCAGCCAAAACCGTAAGGCCTAGAGACGTGATACTTGGTCAAATGGTAGTAGTATTGCTCGCTACTCAGATACACGGACTTAGCCAAATCGGCCTGACGGGGGCGCTACAGCAACCAAAAGCGCGAAACTGCTCAGAACTCCTAGACCGTATGTCGTAGACTCAAGTGTCTTATATCATTGGGAAGCTGGATGCCTGACGAACAAAACGTATATCTCCGATTTCATTTCCGCCATGATAGATTTTCCGCCATTTTGAATTTTGCCAAAAACCTACTTTTGCGAACTAGTCCTAGGTTTTTCGCCCGATCGGAACCAAACCAGTACAGAAATGTTCTCTGGAGTCTGAATATCAATAATTATCGAAAAAAAGTTGAAATTTCGATTCACGGACACTAAGGGGCGCCAAAACGTACGTTGTGGGAGGGGCCTATTTTACTAAAATGGCTATAACTCCAGAAGTAAATGAGGTATCTTCACCAAACTCGGTACACATGTGTAAGAGGTCAATCTGAGGTCACAGTAAAAAAATCGCGGCGATTGGCCACATGGTGGCGCTATAACTTGAAAAAAACATAAAACAGGCTTTAACCACCTGACCGTTAGTCCGATTGACTTGAAAATTGGTATGCAGTGTCTTGGCCCAAGGTGTCATGTATGTCTATGAGGACATTGGTGTATCTCAAAAAACATGGCCGCCATCGGCCAATGAATTTTGAGCACCTATTAGACAAGGTTAACGGAGGCCGATCGGAACGAAACTCGATGGGCATGTTCAACTCATAGCCCTAGAGGTCTGTAAGAATTTTGAAAGAAATCGGCCACTAGTTGGCGCTAACGAGTTTTACGGCTCTGTAATCACGTGGTGTTACACTTATTGTCACAAAATGCATATCATTTTATAGATCTGCTCATGCTGAACAACTTTGCCTCAAGAACCATTGCTGTCAATCAAATCGTTCATTAATTATTCGCGAATATGTTAAAAACCTACTTTTGCGAACTAGTCCCTGGTTTTTCGCCCGATCGGAACCAGACCAGTCTAGAACAATTCTCTGGACTCTCTTGATCAATAATTATCGAAAAAAGTTGAACTTTTGCATTTTGCGCATGGCTATAATAGGGTCATAAAGAAAAGGGGTGTGGCAAAATGCACTAAAAAGCCTATAAATCATAAATGAAAACTCAGAACTTCACAAAAATTGGTGGGAATATGTGTCATAACATCTTTAACAAGCATGCCAAATTTTATGGAGATCGGACCATAGTTGGTGCTATAATTGTTAAAAAGCTTTAAAACCATATATTTCCTATGGTAAATTGCCTGTATTGGCTGCAAATGGTCTGTTTCATCTATGATCAAATAATTTTCATATCATAATGGTCAAAACTAGTGCAGTACAATTATCTGGACTCTCTAGATCAATAATTATCAGAAAAAGTTGAACTACTTAATTTGGATGACTATAATAGGGTCACTTCAATATGTGGCCTTGACCAAGTGTCCCCGAAAGCTTATATCTTTTAAGATGCTCAGACCTTCTTAAAAACAAGTCAGAACATGTGAAATATCACTCTAAACATGCATGAACATTTTCAGACAGATCGGACAAAATTTGCCTCTATAACAGTTAAAAAGGTGAAAATGATAAGAATATAATGGCATATTGAGCCAATAAGTGGTATTTTACTGCCCCCTGCTGTTTAAAATTGTCATTTTGTCATATTGTTCTATAATTTATATTTAGACTTTATAAAATCACTATTTTAACATTTACAATTACATTTAGTCAAAATCCATCTGTTAAAGTATTAGTATTGACAGTTTGATCACATCATAATATCCAAATGTCTGCATCTACAACAGAATGTGTGTGTGTGTGGTCTTAGGTTTCTGAATAAATTCTGAATAATCTGATTAATAGTTTACAAAGACTTTGTGAAATGTTTATAGACCATTCAAATATATTTTAATAATGACATATCCCAATAGCATTGAAAAAACAACATTTGTGTGTGTGTGTGTGTGTGTGTGTGTGTGTGTGTAAGCATGCATTATTGAGTTAACATGGAAAAACTTTTTTTCTTTAGTGCAGAAAACTGGTGAAAATCAAGAGGTTTAAAGTGAAAGTGAGGCAATAAGTGGTCTTCTACTGCCCTCTGCTGGCCATTCTACTTATTAATGAAGTCTACTCACATATGCTTTTGCATTCATTACACACTAAAAAATCACTTATATAAAAATAAGACACTAAAAAATCACTTATATAACAATTACTATTGTAGCACAATCATATTTTGTCAGAGTTTATCACTTCATTTGTATTGATACTTCACATAATTGCTAGCAATGTGGTAAATCATGGTAAATCATGCTGAAAACATGGTAAATCATAGTAAATAATACTAGAATGTGGTGTATCAAGGTAAATCATACTAGAATCCTGATACATCATTCTAGAACGTGGTATATCATGGTACATCATGCTAGAACATGGTAAATCATGGTAAACTATGCTAGAACAGGGTAAATCATGGTAAACTATGATAAATCATGGTAAACTATGATAAACTATGGTAAACCATGCTAGAATCACATTAAACAATGGTAAATCATACTAGAATGTAGTATATCATGGTAAATCATGCTAGAATATGGCAATATCTTCTCCAGACTCAGTACACATGTGTATGGGTTCAATTCGGAGATCGGACCATAGTTGGCGCTATAACTGTTAAAAAGCTTTAAAACCATATATTTCCTATGGTACATTGCCTGTATTGGCTGTAAATGGTCTTTTTCATCTATTATGTCAGAGGTTACATGCTTGCTAAATAAAACTTAATAACTTATGATGCTTTTGTGCTTAAAAACCCTTAAAGGCCTTAATAGCTTGAACCCCGATAAATGCTGCTTGCAGCTTTAATTATTATTATTATTATTATTATTATTAGGGGTTCAAGCACGAAGTGCTGAAACCCTATTGTATTTGTGCTGATTTTTAGGGGTTCAAGCACGAAGTGCTGAAACCCTATTGTAATTGCCCTGATTTTTATTAGGGGTTCAAGCACGAAGTGCTGAAACCCTATTGTAATTGTGCTGATTTTTATTATTATTAGGGGTTCAAGCACGAAGTGCTGAAACCCTATTGTAATTGTGCTGATTTTTATTATTAGGGGTTCAAGCACGAAGTGCTGAAACCCTATTGTATTTGTGCTGATTTTTATTATTATTATTATTATTATTATTATTATTATTCCGCCGTAAAACGCATCGTGCAGCCCAAACCGTAAGGGCTAGAGCTTTGAAACTTTGCCAGATGGTAGTACAAAAATCGAGGAGAGGTTATCAAATTATGACCTCGATTGGCCCATAGGTGGCGCTATAACAACCAAAAGCGCGAAAGTGGTCATAACTCCTGGACCGTATGTCGTAGACACAAGTGTCTTATATCATTGGAAAGCTGGTCGTCTGACGAACAAAACGTATATCTCCGATTTCATTTCCGTCATGATAGATTTTCCGCCATTTTGAATTTTGTTGAAAACCTACTTTTGCAAACTAGTCCCTGGTTTTTTGCTCGATCGGAACCAAACCAGTGCAGAATTGTTCTCTGGAGACTGAAGATCAATAATTATCGAAAAAAAGTTGAAATTTCGATTCAGGGTCGCTAGGGGGCGCAAAATTAATGTTATGGGCGGAGCCTATTTTACTAAAATGGCTATAACTCCAGAAGTAAATGAGGTATTTTCACCAAACTTGGTACACATATGTAAGAGGTCAATCTGAGGACACGGTAAAAAAATCGCGGCGATTGGCCACATGGTGGCGCTATAACATGAAAAAAACATAAAACAGGCTATAACCACCTGACCGTTAGTCCGATTGACTTGAAAATTGGTATGCAGTGTCTTGGTCCAAGGTGCCATGTATGTCTATGAGGACATTGGTGTATCTCAAAAAACATGGCCGCCATTGGCCAATGAAGTTGAGCACCTATTAGACAAGGTTAACGGAGGCCGATCGGAACGAAACTCGGTGGGCATGTTCGACTCATGGCCCTAGAGGTCTGTAAGAATTTTGAAAGAAATCGGCCACTAGTTGGCGCTAACGAGTTTTATGGCTCTGTAATCACGTGGTGTTAGATATATTGTCACAAAATGCATATCATTTGATAGATCTGCTCATGCTGAACAACTTTGCCTCTAGAACCATTGCTGCCAATCAAACCGTTCATTAAATATTCATGAATATGTTAAAAACCTACTTTTGCGAACTAGTCCCTGGTTTTTTGCCCGATCGGAACCAGACCAGTCTAGGACAATTCTATGGACTCTCTAGATCAATAATTATCAAAAAAAGTTGAACTTTTGTATTTGTATGGCTGTAATAGGGTCATTTATAAAATGGGTGTGGCAAAATACACTCAAAAGCCTATAAATCCTAAATGAAAACTCAGAACTTCACAAAAATTGGTGAGCATATGTGTCATAACATCACAAACAAGCTTGCAAAATTCTATGGAGATTGGACAATAGTTGGCGCTATAACTGTTAAAAAGCTTTAAAACCATATATTTCCTATGGTAAACTGCCTGTATTGGCTGTAAATGGTCTTTTCCATGTCTGATCATATAATTTTCATATCATAATGTTCAAAACTAGTGCAATACAATTCTCTGGACTCACTAGATCAATAATTGTCAGAAAAAGTTGAACTACTTCATTTGGATAGCTATAATAGGTTCACTTCAAAATCTGGCCTTTACCAAGTGTCCCCGAAAGCCTATATCTCTTTAATCAATGCTCAGACCTTCTTAAAAACAAGTCAGAACGTGTGAAATATCACCCTGAACAAGCATGAAAATTTTCAGACAGATCGGACAAAATTTGCCTCTATAACAGTTAAAAAGGTGAAAATGATATGATTTAATGGCATGTTAAGCCAATAAGTGGTATTTTACTGCCCCCTGCTGTTTAAAATAGTCATTTTCTCATATTGGTATTGGTATCAGCCATGGTAAATCATGATAAATGATGGTGTGTGTGTGTGTGTGTGTGTGTGTGTGTGTGTGTGTGTGTGTGTGTGTGTGTGTGTGTGTGTGTGTGTGTGTGTGTGTGTGTGTGTGTGTGTGTGTGGTACAAATATAACAAAGGTTTTATTTTCCAACATGAAAACAAACATAACAGAGTGCTAGTGCACAAACAATAACCGACAATGATAATGGATGAGAGGGGAACTTAAATACACAGATCAAGACAAGGACAACAGGTGACGGTTATGATGATGAGGAGCAGGTGATGATGAGGAGGGTGATGAGGAGCAGGTGCTGGTGATGACGACAGATGGTGAATGTGATGAAGACAGAAGGTGAATGTGACACCAATATCACTGAAACATTTGTGTGTGTGTGTGTGTGTGTGTGTGTGTGTGTGTGTGTGTGTGTGTGTGTGTGTGTGTGTGTGTGTGTGTGTGTGTGTGTGTGTGTAGCATTATTGTGTGTAGCATATGTAGCAATTATGCATTATTGAGTTAACATGGAAACACTGGTTTGCTTTAGTGCAGAAAACTGGTCAAAATCATGAGGTTTAAAGTGAAAGTGAGCCAATAAGTGGTCTTCTACTGCCCTCTGCTGGCCATTCTACTTATTAATTAAATTTTTCCACATGTGCTTGCATTTATACTTGAATACACACTAAAAATCACTTATATAGCAATAACTATTATAACACAATCATATTTTGTCAGTGTTAATCACTTTATTTGCACTGACACTTCAAATAATTGCTAGTAATGTGGTAAATCATGGTAAATCATGGTTAACTATGCTGTGTGTGTGTGTGTGTGTGTGTGTGTGTGTGTGTGTGTGTGTGTGTGTGTGTGTGTGTGTGTGTGTGTGTGTGTGTAAGCATGCATTGAGTTAACATGGATAAACTGGTTTGCTTTAGTGCAGAAAACTGGTTTAAAGTGAAAGTGAGCCAATAAGTGGTCTTCTACTGCCCTCTGCTGGCCATTCTACTTATTAATGAAATATTTCAACATGTGCTTGCATTCATACTTGAATACACACAAAAAAAATTACTTATATAGCAATAACTATTATAACACAATCATATTTTGTCAGTGTTAATCACTTTATTTGCACTGACACTTCAAATAATTGCTAGTAATGTGATAAATCAGGCTAGAAACATGGTAAATCAAAGTAAATAATACTAGATTGTCGTTTATCTCCTGGTAAATAATACTAGAACGTGGTATATCATGGTAAATCATGGTTAACTATGCTGTGTGTGTATGTGTGTGTGTGTGTGTGTGTGTGTGTGTGTGTGTGTGTGTGTGTGTGTGTGTGTGTGTGTTTGTGTGTGTGTGTGTGTGTGTGTGTGTGTGTGTGTGTGTGTGTGTGTGTGTGTGTGTAAGCATGCATTGAGTTAACATGGAAAAACTGGTTTGCTTTAGTGCAGAAAACTGGTTTAAAGTGAGAGTGAGCCAATAAGTGGTCTTCTACTGCCCTCTGCTGGCCATTCTACTTAATAATGAAATATTTTACATGTGCTTTTGCATTCATACTTGGACACACACTAAAAATCACGTATATAACTAACTATTATAACACAATAATATTTTGTCAGTGTTCATCACCTCATTTGCACTGACACTTCACATATTTGCTAGTAATGTGGTTAATCATGCTAGAAACATTGTAAATCATAGTAAATAATACTGAAATGAGGTGTATCAAGGTAAATCATGCTAGAATCCTAATAAATCATTCTGGAACATGGTATATGATAGTAAATCATGCTAGAATCATATTAAATAATTCTAGAATGTGGCAAATCGTTGTGGGAGGAGCCTATTTTACTCAAATGGCTATAACTCAAGAAGTAAATGAGATATCTTCACCAAACTCAGTACACATGTGTATGGGTTCAATTTGAGGTCACAGTAAACAATTCTATGGAGATCGGAGCATAGGTGGCGCTATAACTGTTAAAAAGCTTTAAAACCATATATATCCCATGGCAAATTGCCTGTATTGGCTGTAAATGGTCTTTTCCATCTATTATGTCAGTGGTTACATGCTTGCTAAATAAATCTTAATAACTTTTGATGCTTTTGTGCTTAAATGCCTTAAAGGCCTTAACTGCTTGAACCCCGATAAATGCTGCTTGCAGCTTTAATTATTATTATTAGGGGTTCAAGCACGAAGTGCTGAAACCCTATTGTAATTGTGCTGATTTTTAGGGGTTCAAGCACGAAGTGCTGAAACCCTATTGTAATTGCCCTGATTTTTATTATTATTATTATTATTCCCTAAAACGCATCGTGCAGCCAAAACCGTAAGGCCTAGAGACGTGATACTTGGTCAAATGGTAGTAGTATTGCTCGCTACTCAGATACACGGACTTAGCCAAATCGGCCCATAGGTGGCGCTACAGCGACCAAAAGCGCGAAACTGCTCATAACTCCTAGACCGTATGTCGTAGACTCAAGTGTCTTATATCATTGGAAAGCTGGACGCCTATAGAATAAAATGGTTATCTCCGATTTCATTTTCGATATGCAAATTTTTCCGCCATTTTGAATTTTGTCCAAAACCTACTTTTGCGAACTAGTCTGTGGTTTTTTGCCCGATCGGAACCAAACCAGTGCAGAAATGTTCTCTGGAGTCTGAATATCAATAATTATCGAAAAAAAGTTGAAATTTCGATTCATGGTTTCTAGGGGGCGCTAATTGATCGTTGTGGAAAAAGCCTATTTTACTAAAACGGCTATAACTCGAGAAGTAAATTAGATATCTTCACCAAACTTGGTACATATGTGTATGAGTTCAATTCGGGGTCATGGTAACAAAGTCACGACAATTGAACTCTAGGTGGCGCTATAACATGAAAAAAACATGAAAAGGGCTATAACTACCTGACCGTTAGTCCGATTGACTTGAAAATTGGTATGCAGTGTCTTGGTCCAAGGTGCCATGTATGTCTATGAGGACATTGGCGTATCTCAAAAAACATGGCCGCCATCGGCCAATGAAGTTTGACCACCTATTAGACAAGGTTAACGGTGGCTGATCGGAACGAATCTTGATGGGCATGTTCGACTCATGGCCCTAGAGGTCTGTAAGAATTTTGAAAGAAATCGGCCACTAGTTGGCGCTAACGAGTTTTATGGCTCTGTAATCACGTGGTGTTACACTTATTGTCATAAAATGCATATCATTTGATAGACCTGCTCATGCTGAACAACTTTGCCTCAAGAACCATTTCTGTCAATCAAACCGTTCATTAAATATTCACAATTATGTTAAAAACCTACTTTTGCGAACTAGTCCTAGGTTTTTCGCCCGATCGGAACCAAACGAGTCTAGGACAATTCTCTGGACTCTCTAGATCAATAATTATCGAAAAAAAGTTGAACTTTTGCATTTTTCGCAGGGGCATAATTGGGTCATAAAGAAAATGGGCGTGGCAAAATGCATTCAAAAGCCTATAAATCGTAAACAAAAACTCAGAACTTCACGAAAATTGGTGAGCATATGTGCCGTAATATTCTAAACAAGCATGCAAAATTTCATGTAGATCAGACCATAGGTGGCGCTATAGCAACCAAAAGCGCGAAACTGCTCATAACTCCTAGACCGTATGTCGTAGACTCAAGTTTCTTATATCATTGGAAAGCTGGACGCCTGAAGGTCAAAACGTATAACTCCGATTTCCTTTACGTTATGCAAATTTTCCGCCATTTTTAATTATGTCAAAAACCTACTTTTGAAACCAAACCAGTGCAGAAATGTTCTCTGGAGTCTGAATATCAATAATTATCGAAAAAAAGTTGAAATTTTGATTCCTGGTCGCTAGGGGTTGATAAATTTATGTTGTGGGAGGAGCCTATTTTACTAAAATGGCTATAACTCGAGAAGTAAATGAGATATCTTCACCAAACTTCGTACACATGTGTATGAGTTCAGTCTGGGGCCACAGTAAAGACATCATGACGATTGAACACTAGGTGGCACTATAACATGAAAAAAACATGAAAAGGGCTATGATTACCTGACCGTTAGTCCGATTGACTTGAAAATTGGTATGCAGTGTCTTGGTCCAAGGTACCATGTATGTCTATGAGGACATTGGCGTATCTAAAAAAACATGGCCGCCATCGACCAATGAAATTTGAGCACCTATTAGACAAGGTTAATGGAGGCCAATCGGAACAAAACTCGATGGGCATGTTCAAATCATGGCTCTAGAGGTCTGTAAGAATTTTGAAAGAAATCAGCCACTAGTTGGCGCTAGCGAGTTTTTTGGCTTGCTAAATAAAACTAAATAACTTTTGATGCTTTTGTGCTTAAAGGCCTTAAAGGCCTTAAATGCTTGAACCCCGATAAATGCTGCTTGCAGCTTTAATTAGGGGTTCAAGCACGAAGTGCTGAAACCCTATTGTAATTGTACTGATTTTTATTATTATTATTATTTTTCTTCTCCGCTAAAACGCATCGTGCAGCCCAAACCGTAAGAGCTGGAGCTTTGAAACTTTGCCAGATGGTAGTACAAAAATCGAGGAGAGGTTATCAAATTATGAGCCCGATTGGCCCATAGGTGGCGCTATAGCAACCAAAAGCGCGAAACTGCTCATAACTCCTAGACCGTAAGTCATAGACTCAAGTGTCTTATATCATTGGAAAGCTGGACGCCTGACGAACAAAACGTATATCTCCGATTTTATTTCCGCCATGATAGATTTTCCGCCATTTTGAATTTTGTCGAAAACCTACTTTTGCGAACTAGTCCCTGGTTTTTTGCCCGATCGGAACCAAACCAGTGCAGAATTGTTCTGTGGAGTCTGAAGATCAATAATTATCGAAAAAAAGTTGAAATTTCGATTCACGGTCGCTAGGGGGTGCAAAATTAACGTTGTGGGAGGAGCCTATTTTACTAAAATGGCTATAACTCAAGAAGTAATTCAGTAAACTTCACCAAACTTGCTAAACGTGTGTAAGAGGTCAATTTGAGGTCACAGTAAAAAAATTGCGTCGATTGGCCACATGGTGGCGCTATAAAACAAAAAAAACGTATAGACACCTGCCCGTTAGTCCGATTGACTTGAAATTTGGTATGCAGTGTCTTGGCCCAAGGGGCCATGTATGTCTAAAAGGATATTGGCGTATCTCGAAAAACATGGCCGCCATTGGCCAATGAGTTTTGAGCACCTATTAAAAGAAGGTTAACGAAGTGCGATCGGAACGAAACTCGGTGGGCATGTTCGGCTCAAGCCCCTAGAGGTCTGTAAGAATTTTGAAAGAAATCGGCCACTAGTTGGCGCTAACGAGTTTTAAGGCTCGGTAATCACGTGGTGTAACAAATTTCATCACAAAATGCATATCATTTGATAGACCTCCTCATGTTGAACAACTTTGCCTCAAGAACCATTAATGTCAATCAAACCGTTCAATAAATATTTACGAATATGTTAAAAACCTACTTTTGCGAACTAGTCCTAGGTTTTTTGCCCGATCGGAACCAGACCAGTCTAGGACAATTCTCTGGACACTCTAGATCAATAATTATCAAAAAAAAAGTTAAACTTTTGCATTAGGATGGCTGTAATAGGGTTATTTATAAAAGGGGCGTGGCAAAATGCACTAAAAAGCCTATAAACCCTAAATGAAAACTCAGAACTTCACAAAAATTGGTGAGCATATGTGACATAACATCATTAACAAGCATGCAAAATTTTATGGAGATCGGACCAAAGATAGCACTATAACAGTCAAAAGGCTTTAAAACCATATATTTCCTATGGTAAATTGCCTGTATTGGCTGTAAATGGACTTTTCCATCTATTATTTCAGTGGTTAAAAGCTTTCTAAATAAAACTTAATGTCTTAAATGCTTATGTGCTTAAAGGCCTTAAATGCTTGAACCCCGATAAATGCTGCTTGCAGCTTTAATTATTATTATTATTATTATTATTATTATTCCGCCGTAAAACGCATCGTGCAGCCCAAACCGTAAGAGCTGGAACTTTGAAACTTTGACAGATGGTAGTACAAAAATCGAGGAAAGGTTCAGAGATTATGACCCCGATTGGCCCATAGGTGGCGCTATAACAACCAAAAGCGCGAAACTGCTCATAACTCCTAGACCGTATGTCGTAGACTCAAGTGTCTTATATCATTGGAAAGCTGGACGCCTGACGAACAAAACGTATATCTCCGATTTCATTTCCGCCATGATAGATTTTCCGCCATTTTGAATTTTGTCAAAAATCTACTTTTGCGAACTAGTCCCTGGTTTTTTGCCCGATCGGAACCAAACCAGTGCAGAAATGTTCTCTGGAGTCTGAATATCAATAATTATCGAAAAAAAGTTGAAATTTCGATTCACGGTCGCTAAGTGGCGCCATATTGTATGTTGTGGGAGGAGCCTATTTCACTAAAACGGCCATAACTCCAGAAGTAAATGAGGTATCTTCACCAAACTCGGTACAATTATTTATGAGGTCAATCTGAGGTCAGAGTAAAAAAATTGCGGCGATTGGCCACATGGTGGCGCTATAACATGAAAAAAACATAAAACTGGCTATAACCACCTGACCATTAGTCCAATTGACTTGAAAATTGGTATGCAGTGTCTTGGTCCAAGGTGTCATGTATGTCTATGAGGACATTGGTGTATCTCAAAAAACATGGCCGCCATCGGCCAATGAAGTTTGAGCACCTATTAGACAAGGTTAACGGAAGCCGATCGGAACGAAACTCGGTGGGCATGTTCGACTCATGGCCCTAGAGGTCTGTAAGAATTTTGAAAGAAAACGGCCACTAGTTGGCGCTAACGAGTTTTATGACTCTGTAATCACGTGGTTTTACACTTATTGTCACAAAATGCATATCATTTGATAGATCTGCTCATGCTGAACAACTTTGCCTCAAGAACCATTGCTGTCAATCAAACCGTTCATTAAATATTCGTAATTATGTTAAAAACCTACTTTTGCGAACTAGTCCTAGGTTTTTCGCCCGATCGGAACCAAACGAGTCTAGGACAATTCTATGGAATCTCAAAATCAATAATTATCAAAAAAAAGTTGAACTTTTGCATTTTTCGCATGGGTATATTGGGTCATAAAGAAAATGGGCGTGGCAAAATGCACTCAAAAGCCTATAAATCCTAAACGAAAACTCAGAACTTCACGAAAATTGGTGAGCATATGTACCATAACATTCTAAAGAAGCATGCAAAATTTCATGTAGATCGGAAGATAGGTGGCGCTATAACTGTTAAAAAGCTTTGAAAACCCTGTATTTCCTATGGTACATTGCCTGTATTGGCTGAAAATGGTCTTTTCCATCTATTATGTCAGTGGTTAGATGCTTGCTAAATAAAACTTAATAGCTTTTGATGCTTTTTTGCTTTAAGGCCTTAAAGGCCTTAATTGCTTGAACCCCGATAAATGCTGCTTGCAGCTTTAATTATTATTAGGGGTTCAAGCACGAAGTGCTGAAACCCTATTGTAATTGTACTGATTTTTATTAGGGGTTCAAGCACGAAGTGCTGAAACCCTATTGTAATTGTGCTGATTTTTAGGGGTTCAAGCACGAAGTGCTGAAACCCTATTGTAATTGTAAGGATTTTTAGGGGTTCAAGCACGAAGTGCTGAAACCCTATTGTAATTGTGCTGATTTTTATTATTATTATTATTATTCCGCCCTAAAACGCATTGTGCAGCCCAAACCGTAAGAGCTGGAACCTTGAAACTTGGCCAAATAGTAGTCCTCAATTTGGGGAGAACCTATCAAAATATGACCCCGATTGGCCTATAGGTGGCGCTATAATGACCAAATTTACTAAATTGCTCATAACTCCTAGACAGTTTGTCCTAGAGTCTCAATTTTAGCATCACTGTGATCCCTGGCTCCAGACGGACAAAATGGCTATCTCCAAATCCCGATCCGAGCAAAAAAAAATTTGTTATGGGCAATTTTGTCCAAAACCTACTTTTGCGAACTAGTCCTAGGTTTTTGGCCCAATCCAGACCAGACCAGTCTAGCACAATTCTCTGGAGTCTCTAGATCAATAATTATTGAAAGAAAGTTGAACTTTTGCATTGGCCTGGCTGTAACAGGGTCATTTAGGGAAGGGGCGGGACAAAAAAACACTCAAAAGCCTATACAACCTAAGGGAAAACCCCAAACTTCACAAAAATCGATGAGCAGGTGTGTCAGACCATGGTGAAGAAGCATGCCAAGTTTCGTGAAGATCGGACCATAGGTGGCGCTATAACTGTCCAAAACGTCTCTTCTTATTAGGGGTTCAAGCACGAAGTGCTGAAACCCTATTGTAATTGTGCTGATTTTTATTATTATTATTATTATTATTCCGCCCTAAAACGCATTGTGCAGCCCAAACCGTAAGAGCTGGAACCTTGAAACTTGGCCAAATGGTAGTCCTCAATTTGGGGAGAACCTATCAAAATATGACCCCGATTGGCCTATAGGTGGCGCTATAATGACCAAATTTACTAAATTGCTCATAACTCCTAGACAGTTTGTCCTAGAGTCTCAATTTTAGCATCACTGTGATCCCTGGCTCCAGACGGACAAAATGGCTATCTCCAAATCCCGATCCGAGCAAAAAAAAATTTGTTATGGGCAATTTTGTCCAAAACCTACTTTTGCGAACTAGTCCTAGGTTTTTGGCCCAATCCAGACCAGACCAGTCTAGCACAATTCTCTGGAGTCTCTAGATCAATAATTATTGAAAGAAAGTTGAACTTTTGCATTGGCCTGGCTGTAACAGGGTCATTTAGGGAAGGGGCGGGACAAAAAAACACTCAAAAGCCTATACAACCTAAGGGAAAACCCCAAACTTCACAAAAATCGATGAGCAGGTGTGTCAGACCATGGTGAAGAAGCATGCCAAGTTTCGTGAAGATCGGACCATAGGTGGCGCTATAACTGTCCAAAACGTCTCTTCTTATTAGGGGTTCAAGCACGAAGTGCTGAAACCCTATTGTAATTGTGCTGATTTTTATTATTATTATTATTATTATTCCGCCCTAAAACGCATTGTGCAGCCCAAACCGTAAGAGCTGGAACCTTGAAACTTGGCCAAATGGTAGTCCTCAATTTGGGGAGAACCTATCAAAATATGACCCCGATTGGCCTATAGGTGGCGCTATAATGACCAAATTTACTAAATTGCTCATAACTCCTAGACAGTTTGTCCTAGAGTCTCAATTTTAGCATCACTGTGATCCCTGGCTCCAGACGGACAAAATGGCTATCTCCAAATCCCGATCCGAGCAAAAAAAAATTTGTTATGGGCAATTTTGTCCAAAACCTACTTTTGCGAACTAGTCCTAGGTTTTTGGCCCAATCCAGACCAGACCAGTCTAGCACAATTCTCTGGAGTCTCTAGATCAATAATTATTGAAAGAAAGTTGAACTTTTGCATTGGCCTGGCTGTAACAGGGTCATTTAGGGAAGGGGCGGGACAAAAAAACACTCAAAAGCCTATACAACCTAAGGGAAAACCCCAAACTTCACAAAAATCGATGAGCAGGTGTGTCAGACCATGGTGAAGAAGCATGCCAAGTTTCGTGAAGATCGGACCATAGGTGGCGCTATAACTGTCCAAAACGTCTCTTCTTATTAGGGGTTCAAGCACGAAGTGCTGAAACCCTATTGTAATTGTGCTGATTTTTATTATTATTATTATTATTATTATTATTCCGCCCTAAAACGCATTGTGCAGCCCAAACCGTAAGAGCTGGAACCTTGAAACTTGGCCAAATAGTAGTCCTCAATTTGGGGAGAACCTATCAAAATATGACCCCGATTGGCCTATAGGTGGCGCTATAATGACCAAATTTACTAAATTGCTCATAACTCCTAGACAGTTTGTCCTAGAGTCTCAATTTTAGCATCACTGTGATCCCTGGCTCCAGACGGACAAAATGGCTATCTCCAAATCCCGATCCGAGCAAAAAAAAATTTGTTATGGGCAATTTTGTCCAAAACCTACTTTTGCGAACTAGTCCTAGGTTTTTGGCCCAATCCAGACCAGACCAGTCTAGCACAATTCTCTGGAGTCTCTAGATCAATAATTATTGAAAGAAAGTTGAACTTTTGCATTGGCCTGGCTGTAACAGGGTCATTTAGGGAAGGGGCGGGACAAAAAAACACTCAAAAGCCTATACAACCTAAGGGAAAACCCCAAACTTCACAAAAATCGATGAGCAGGTGTGTCAGACCATGGTGAAGAAGCATGCCAAGTTTCGTGAAGATCGGACCATAGGTGGCGCTATAACTGTCCAAAACGTCTCTTCTTATTAGGGGTTCAAGCACGAAGTGCTGAAACCCTATTGTAATTGTGCTGATTTTTATTATTATTATTATTATTATTCCGCCCTAAAACGCATTGTGCAGCCCAAACCGTAAGAGCTGGAACCTTGAAACTTGGCCAAATGGTAGTCCTCAATTTGGGGAGAACCTATCAAAATATGACCCCGATTGGCCTATAGGTGGCGCTATAATGACCAAATTTACTAAATTGCTCATAACTCCTAGACAGTTTGTCCTAGAGTCTCAATTTTAGCATCACTGTGATCCCTGGCTCCAGACGGACAAAATGGCTATCTCCAAATCCCGATCCGAGCAAAAAAAAATTTGTTATGGGCAATTTTGTCCAAAACCTACTTTTGCGAACTAGTCCTAGGTTTTTGGCCCAATCCAGACCAGACCAGTCTAGCACAATTCTCTGGAGTCTCTAGATCAATAATTATTGAAAGAAAGTTGAACTTTTGCATTGGCCTGGCTGTAACAGGGTCATTTAGGGAAGGGGCGGGACAAAAAAACACTCAAAAGCCTATACAACCTAAGGGAAAACCCCAAACTTCACAAAAATCGATGAGCAGGTGTGTCAGACCATGGTGAAGAAGCATGCCAAGTTTCGTGAAGATCGGACCATAGGTGGCGCTATAACTGTCCAAAACGTCTCTTCTTATTAGGGGTTCAAGCACGAAGTGCTGAAACCCTATTGTAATTGTGCTGATTTTTATTATTATTATTATTATTATTCCGCCCTAAAACGCATTGTGCAGCCCAAACCGTAAGAGCTGGAACCTTGAAACTTGGCCAAATGGTAGTCCTCAATTTGGGGAGAACCTATCAAAATATGACCCCGATTGGCCTATAGGTGGCGCTATAATGACCAAATTTACTAAATTGCTCATAACTCCTAGACAGTTTGTCCTAGAGTCTCAATTTTAGCATCACTGTGATCCCTGGCTCCAGACGGACAAAATGGCTATCTCCAAATCCCGATCCGAGCAAAAAAAAATTTGTTATGGGCAATTTTGTCCAAAACCTACTTTTGCGAACTAGTCCTAGGTTTTTGGCCCAATCCAGACCAGACCAGTCTAGCACAATTCTCTGGAGTCTCTAGATCAATAATTATTGAAAGAAAGTTGAACTTTTGCATTGGCCTGGCTGTAACAGGGTCATTTAGGGAAGGGGCGGGACAAAAAAACACTCAAAAGCCTATACAACCTAAGGGAAAACCCCAAACTTCACAAAAATCGATGAGCAGGTGTGTCAGACCATGGTGAAGAAGCATGCCAAGTTTCGTGAAGATCGGACCATAGGTGGCGCTATAACTGTCCAAAACGTCTCTTCTTATTAGGGGTTCAAGCACGAAGTGCTGAAACCCTATTGTAATTGTGCTGATTTTTATTATTATTATTATTATTATTATTATTCCGCCCTAAAACGCATTGTGCAGCCCAAACCGTAAGAGCTGGAACCTTGAAACTTGGCCAAATAGTAGTCCTCAATTTGGGGAGAACCTATCAAAATATGACCCCGATTGGCCTATAGGTGGCGCTATAATGACCAAATTTACTAAATTGCTCATAACTCCTAGACAGTTTGTCCTAGAGTCTCAATTTTAGCATCACTGTGATCCCTGGCTCCAGACGGACAAAATGGCTATCTCCAAATCCCGATCCGAGCAAAAAAAAATTTGTTATGGGCAATTTTGTCCAAAACCTACTTTTGCGAACTAGTCCTAGGTTTTTGGCCCAATCCAGACCAGACCAGTCTAGCACAATTCTCTGGAGTCTCTAGATCAATAATTATTGAAAGAAAGTTGAACTTTTGCATTGGCCTGGCTGTAACAGGGTCATTTAGGGAAGGGGCGGGACAAAAAAACACTCAAAAGCCTATACAACCTAAGGGAAAACCCCAAACTTCACAAAAATCGATGAGCAGGTGTGTCAGACCATGGTGAAGAAGCATGCCAAGTTTCGTGAAGATCGGACCATAGGTGGCGCTATAACTGTCCAAAACGTCTCTTCTTATTAGGGGTTCAAGCACGAAGTGCTGAAACCCTATTGTAATTGTGCTGATTTTTATTATTATTATTATTATTATTCCGCCCTAAAACGCATTGTGCAGCCCAAACCGTAAGAGCTGGAACCTTGAAACTTGGCCAAATGGTAGTCCTCAATTTGGGGAGAACCTATCAAAATATGACCCCGATTGGCCTATAGGTGGCGCTATAATGACCAAATTTACTAAATTGCTCATAACTCCTAGACAGTTTGTCCTAGAGTCTCAATTTTAGCATCACTGTGATCCCTGGCTCCAGACGGACAAAATGGCTATCTCCAAATCCCGATCCGAGCAAAAAAAAATTTGTTATGGGCAATTTTGTCCAAAACCTACTTTTGCGAACTAGTCCTAGGTTTTTGGCCCAATCCAGACCAGACCAGTCTAGCACAATTCTCTGGAGTCTCTAGATCAATAATTATTGAAAGAAAGTTGAACTTTTGCATTGGCCTGGCTGTAACAGGGTCATTTAGGGAAGGGGCGGGACAAAAAAACACTCAAAAGCCTATACAACCTAAGGGAAAACCCCAAACTTCACAAAAATCGATGAGCAGGTGTGTCAGACCATGGTGAAGAAGCATGCCAAGTTTCGTGAAGATCGGACCATAGGTGGCGCTATAACTGTCCAAAACGTCTCTTCTTATTAGGGGTTCAAGCACGAAGTGCTGAAACCCTATTGTAATTGTGCTGATTTTTATTATTATTATTATTATTATTATTATTCCGCCCTAAAACGCATTGTGCAGCCCAAACCGTAAGAGCTGGAACCTTGAAACTTGGCCAAATAGTAGTCCTCAATTTGGGGAGAACCTATCAAAATATGACCCCGATTGGCCTATAGGTGGCGCTATAATGACCAAATTTACTAAATTGCTCATAACTCCTAGACAGTTTGTCCTAGAGTCTCAATTTTAGCATCACTGTGATCCCTGGCTCCAGACGGACAAAATGGCTATCTCCAAATCCCGATCCGAGCAAAAAAAAATTTGTTATGGGCAATTTTGTCCAAAACCTACTTTTGCGAACTAGTCCTAGGTTTTTGGCCCAATCCAGACCAGACCAGTCTAGCACAATTCTCTGGAGTCTCTAGATCAATAATTATTGAAAGAAAGTTGAACTTTTGCATTGGCCTGGCTGTAACAGGGTCATTTAGGGAAGGGGCGGGACAAAAAAACACTCAAAAGCCTATACAACCTAAGGGAAAACCCCAAACTTCACAAAAATCGATGAGCAGGTGTGTCAGACCATGGTGAAGAAGCATGCCAAGTTTCGTGAAGATCGGACCATAGGTGGCGCTATAACTGTCCAAAACGTCTCTTCTTATTAGGGGTTCAAGCACGAAGTGCTGAAACCCTATTGTAATTGTGCTGATTTTTATTATTATTATTATTATTATTCCGCCCTAAAACGCATTGTGCAGCCCAAACCGTAAGAGCTGGAACCTTGAAACTTGGCCAAATGGTAGTCCTCAATTTGGGGAGAACCTATCAAAATATGACCCCGATTGGCCTATAGGTGGCGCTATAATGACCAAATTTACTAAATTGCTCATAACTCCTAGACAGTTTGTCCTAGAGTCTCAATTTTAGCATCACTGTGATCCCTGGCTCCAGACGGACAAAATGGCTATCTCCAAATCCCGATCCGAGCAAAAAAAAATTTGTTATGGGCAATTTTGTCCAAAACCTACTTTTGCGAACTAGTCCTAGGTTTTTGGCCCAATCCAGACCAGACCAGTCTAGCACAATTCTCTGGAGTCTCTAGATCAATAATTATTGAAAGAAAGTTGAACTTTTGCATTGGCCTGGCTGTAACAGGGTCATTTAGGGAAGGGGCGGGACAAAAAAACACTCAAAAGCCTATACAACCTAAGGGAAAACCCCAAACTTCACAAAAATCGATGAGCAGGTGTGTCAGACCATGGTGAAGAAGCATGCCAAGTTTCGTGAAGATCGGACCATAGGTGGCGCTATAACTGTCCAAAACGTCTCTTCTTATTAGGGGTTCAAGCACGAAGTGCTGAAACCCTATTGTAATTGTGCTGATTTTTATTATTATTATTATTATTATTCCGCCCTAAAACGCATTGTGCAGCCCAAACCGTAAGAGCTGGAACCTTGAAACTTGGCCAAATGGTAGTCCTCAATTTGGGGAGAACCTATCAAAATATGACCCCGATTGGCCTATAGGTGGCGCTATAATGACCAAATTTACTAAATTGCTCATAACTCCTAGACAGTTTGTCCTAGAGTCTCAATTTTAGCATCACTGTGATCCCTGGCTCCAGACGGACAAAATGGCTATCTCCAAATCCCGATCCGAGCAAAAAAAAATTTGTTATGGGCAATTTTGTCCAAAACCTACTTTTGCGAACTAGTCCTAGGTTTTTGGCCCAATCCAGACCAGACCAGTCTAGCACAATTCTCTGGAGTCTCTAGATCAATAATTATTGAAAGAAAGTTGAACTTTTGCATTGGCCTGGCTGTAACAGGGTCATTTAGGGAAGGGGCGGGACAAAAAAACACTCAAAAGCCTATACAACCTAAGGGAAAACCCCAAACTTCACAAAAATCGATGAGCAGGTGTGTCAGACCATGGTGAAGAAGCATGCCAAGTTTCGTGAAGATCGGACCATAGGTGGCGCTATAACTGTCCAAAACGTCTCTTCTTATTAGGGGTTCAAGCACGAAGTGCTGAAACCCTATTGTAATTGTGCTGATTTTTATTATTATTATTATTATTATTATTATTCCGCCCTAAAACGCATTGTGCAGCCCAAACCGTAAGAGCTGGAACCTTGAAACTTGGCCAAATAGTAGTCCTCAATTTGGGGAGAACCTATCAAAATATGACCCCGATTGGCCTATAGGTGGCGCTATAATGACCAAATTTACTAAATTGCTCATAACTCCTAGACAGTTTGTCCTAGAGTCTCAATTTTAGCATCACTGTGATCCCTGGCTCCAGACGGACAAAATGGCTATCTCCAAATCCCGATCCGAGCAAAAAAAAATTTGTTATGGGCAATTTTGTCCAAAACCTACTTTTGCGAACTAGTCCTAGGTTTTTGGCCCAATCCAGACCAGACCAGTCTAGCACAATTCTCTGGAGTCTCTAGATCAATAATTATTGAAAGAAAGTTGAACTTTTGCATTGGCCTGGCTGTAACAGGGTCATTTAGGGAAGGGGCGGGACAAAAAAACACTCAAAAGCCTATACAACCTAAGGGAAAACCCCAAACTTCACAAAAATCGATGAGCAGGTGTGTCAGACCATGGTGAAGAAGCATGCCAAGTTTCGTGAAGATCGGACCATAGGTGGCGCTATAACTGTCCAAAACGTCTCTTCTTATTAGGGGTTCAAGCACGAAGTGCTGAAACCCTATTGTAATTGTGCTGATTTTTATTATTATTATTATTATTATTCCGCCCTAAAACGCATTGTGCAGCCCAAACCGTAAGAGCTGGAACCTTGAAACTTGGCCAAATGGTAGTCCTCAATTTGGGGAGAACCTATCAAAATATGACCCCGATTGGCCTATAGGTGGCGCTATAATGACCAAATTTACTAAATTGCTCATAACTCCTAGACAGTTTGTCCTAGAGTCTCAATTTTAGCATCACTGTGATCCCTGGCTCCAGACGGACAAAATGGCTATCTCCAAATCCCGATCCGAGCAAAAAAAAATTTGTTATGGGCAATTTTGTCCAAAACCTACTTTTGCGAACTAGTCCTAGGTTTTTGGCCCAATCCAGACCAGACCAGTCTAGCACAATTCTCTGGAGTCTCTAGATCAATAATTATTGAAAGAAAGTTGAACTTTTGCATTGGCCTGGCTGTAACAGGGTCATTTAGGGAAGGGGCGGGACAAAAAAACACTCAAAAGCCTATACAACCTAAGGGAAAACCCCAAACTTCACAAAAATCGATGAGCAGGTGTGTCAGACCATGGTGAAGAAGCATGCCAAGTTTCGTGAAGATCGGACCATAGGTGGCGCTATAACTGTCCAAAACGTCTCTTCTTATTAGGGGTTCAAGCACGAAGTGCTGAAACCCTATTGTAATTGTGCTGATTTTTATTATTATTATTATTATTATTATTATTCCGCCCTAAAACGCATTGTGCAGCCCAAACCGTAAGAGCTGGAACCTTGAAACTTGGCCAAATAGTAGTCCTCAATTTGGGGAGAACCTATCAAAATATGACCCCGATTGGCCTATAGGTGGCGCTATAATGACCAAATTTACTAAATTGCTCATAACTCCTAGACAGTTTGTCCTAGAGTCTCAATTTTAGCATCACTGTGATCCCTGGCTCCAGACGGACAAAATGGCTATCTCCAAATCCCGATCCGAGCAAAAAAAAATTTGTTATGGGCAATTTTGTCCAAAACCTACTTTTGCGAACTAGTCCTAGGTTTTTGGCCCAATCCAGACCAGACCAGTCTAGCACAATTCTCTGGAGTCTCTAGATCAATAATTATTGAAAGAAAGTTGAACTTTTGCATTGGCCTGGCTGTAACAGGGTCATTTAGGGAAGGGGCGGGACAAAAAAACACTCAAAAGCCTATACAACCTAAGGGAAAACCCCAAACTTCACAAAAATCGATGAGCAGGTGTGTCAGACCATGGTGAAGAAGCATGCCAAGTTTCGTGAAGATCGGACCATAGGTGGCGCTATAACTGTCCAAAACGTCTCTTCTTATTAGGGGTTCAAGCACGAAGTGCTGAAACCCTATTGTAATTGTGCTGATTTTTATTATTATTATTATTATTATTCCGCCCTAAAACGCATTGTGCAGCCCAAACCGTAAGAGCTGGAACCTTGAAACTTGGCCAAATGGTAGTCCTCAATTTGGGGAGAACCTATCAAAATATGACCCCGATTGGCCTATAGGTGGCGCTATAATGACCAAATTTACTAAATTGCTCATAACTCCTAGACAGTTTGTCCTAGAGTCTCAATTTTAGCATCACTGTGATCCCTGGCTCCAGACGGACAAAATGGCTATCTCCAAATCCCGATCCGAGCAAAAAAAAATTTGTTATGGGCAATTTTGTCCAAAACCTACTTTTGCGAACTAGTCCTAGGTTTTTGGCCCAATCCAGACCAGACCAGTCTAGCACAATTCTCTGGAGTCTCTAGATCAATAATTATTGAAAGAAAGTTGAACTTTTGCATTGGCCTGGCTGTAACAGGGTCATTTAGGGAAGGGGCGGGACAAAAAAACACTCAAAAGCCTATACAACCTAAGGGAAAACCCCAAACTTCACAAAAATCGATGAGCAGGTGTGTCAGACCATGGTGAAGAAGCATGCCAAGTTTCGTGAAGATCGGACCATAGGTGGCGCTATAACTGTCCAAAACGTCTCTTCTTATTAGGGGTTCAAGCACGAAGTGCTGAAACCCTATTGTAATTGTGCTGATTTTTATTATTATTATTATTATTATTCCGCCCTAAAACGCATTGTGCAGCCCAAACCGTAAGAGCTGGAACCTTGAAACTTGGCCAAATGGTAGTCCTCAATTTGGGGAGAACCTATCAAAATATGACCCCGATTGGCCTATAGGTGGCGCTATAATGACCAAATTTACTAAATTGCTCATAACTCCTAGACAGTTTGTCCTAGAGTCTCAATTTTAGCATCACTGTGATCCCTGGCTCCAGACGGACAAAATGGCTATCTCCAAATCCCGATCCGAGCAAAAAAAAATTTGTTATGGGCAATTTTGTCCAAAACCTACTTTTGCGAACTAGTCCTAGGTTTTTGGCCCAATCCAGACCAGACCAGTCTAGCACAATTCTCTGGAGTCTCTAGATCAATAATTATTGAAAGAAAGTTGAACTTTTGCATTGGCCTGGCTGTAACAGGGTCATTTAGGGAAGGGGCGGGACAAAAAAACACTCAAAAGCCTATACAACCTAAGGGAAAACCCCAAACTTCACAAAAATCGATGAGCAGGTGTGTCAGACCATGGTGAAGAAGCATGCCAAGTTTCGTGAAGATCGGACCATAGGTGGCGCTATAACTGTCCAAAACGTCTCTTCTTATTAGGGGTTCAAGCACGAAGTGCTGAAACCCTATTGTAATTGTGCTGATTTTTATTATTATTATTATTATTATTCCGCCCTAAAACGCATTGTGCAGCCCAAACCGTAAGAGCTGGAACCTTGAAACTTGGCCAAATGGTAGTCCTCAATTTGGGGAGAACCTATCAAAATATGACCCCGATTGGCCTATAGGTGGCGCTATAATGACCAAATTTACTAAATTGCTCATAACTCCTAGACAGTTTGTCCTAGAGTCTCAATTTTAGCATCACTGTGATCCCTGGCTCCAGACGGACAAAATGGCTATCTCCAAATCCCGATCCGAGCAAAAAAAAATTTGTTATGGGCAATTTTGTCCAAAACCTACTTTTGCGAACTAGTCCTAGGTTTTTGGCCCAATCCAGACCAGACCAGTCTAGCACAATTCTCTGGAGTCTCTAGATCAATAATTATTGAAAGAAAGTTGAACTTTTGCATTGGCCTGGCTGTAACAGGGTCATTTAGGGAAGGGGCGGGACAAAAAAACACTCAAAAGCCTATACAACCTAAGGGAAAACCCCAAACTTCACAAAAATCGATGAGCAGGTGTGTCAGACCATGGTGAAGAAGCATGCCAAGTTTCGTGAAGATCGGACCATAGGTGGCGCTATAACTGTCCAAAACGTCTCTTCTTATTAGGGGTTCAAGCACGAAGTGCTGAAACCCTATTGTAATTGTGCTGATTTTTATTATTATTATTATTATTATTCCGCCCTAAAACGCATTGTGCAGCCCAAACCGTAAGAGCTGGAACCTTGAAACTTGGCCAAATGGTAGTCCTCAATTTGGGGAGAACCTATCAAAATATGACCCCGATTGGCCTATAGGTGGCGCTATAATGACCAAATTTACTAAATTGCTCATAACTCCTAGACAGTTTGTCCTAGAGTCTCAATTTTAGCATCACTGTGATCCCTGGCTCCAGACGGACAAAATGGCTATCTCCAAATCCCGATCCGAGCAAAAAAAAATTTGTTATGGGCAATTTTGTCCAAAACCTACTTTTGCGAACTAGTCCTAGGTTTTTGGCCCAATCCAGACCAGACCAGTCTAGCACAATTCTCTGGAGTCTCTAGATCAATAATTATTGAAAGAAAGTTGAACTTTTGCATTGGCCTGGCTGTAACAGGGTCATTTAGGGAAGGGGCGGGACAAAAAAACACTCAAAAGCCTATACAACCTAAGGGAAAACCCCAAACTTCACAAAAATCGATGAGCAGGTGTGTCAGACCATGGTGAAGAAGCATGCCAAGTTTCGTGAAGATCGGACCATAGGTGGCGCTATAACTGTCCAAAACGTCTCTTCTTATTAGGGGTTCAAGCACGAAGTGCTGAAACCCTATTGTAATTGTGCTGATTTTTATTATTATTATTATTATTATTCCGCCCTAAAACGCATTGTGCAGCCCAAACCGTAAGAGCTGGAACCTTGAAACTTGGCCAAATGGTAGTCCTCAATTTGGGGAGAACCTATCAAAATATGACCCCGATTGGCCTATAGGTGGCGCTATAATGACCAAATTTACTAAATTGCTCATAACTCCTAGACAGTTTGTCCTAGAGTCTCAATTTTAGCATCACTGTGATCCCTGGCTCCAGACGGACAAAATGGCTATCTCCAAATCCCGATCCGAGCAAAAAAAAATTTGTTATGGGCAATTTTGTCCAAAACCTACTTTTGCGAACTAGTCCTAGGTTTTTGGCCCAATCCAGACCAGACCAGTCTAGCACAATTCTCTGGAGTCTCTAGATCAATAATTATTGAAAGAAAGTTGAACTTTTGCATTGGCCTGGCTGTAACAGGGTCATTTAGGGAAGGGGCGGGACAAAAAAACACTCAAAAGCCTATACAACCTAAGGGAAAACCCCAAACTTCACAAAAATCGATGAGCAGGTGTGTCAGACCATGGTGAAGAAGCATGCCAAGTTTCGTGAAGATCGGACCATAGGTGGCGCTATAACTGTCCAAAACGTCTCTTCTTATTAGGGGTTCAAGCACGAAGTGCTGAAACCCTATTGTAATTGTGCTGATTTTTATTATTATTATTATTATTATTCCGCCCTAAAACGCATTGTGCAGCCCAAACCGTAAGAGCTGGAACCTTGAAACTTGGCCAAATGGTAGTCCTCAATTTGGGGAGAACCTATCAAAATATGACCCCGATTGGCCTATAGGTGGCGCTATAATGACCAAATTTACTAAATTGCTCATAACTCCTAGACAGTTTGTCCTAGAGTCTCAATTTTAGCATCACTGTGATCCCTGGCTCCAGACGGACAAAATGGCTATCTCCAAATCCCGATCCGAGCAAAAAAAAATTTGTTATGGGCAATTTTGTCCAAAACCTACTTTTGCGAACTAGTCCTAGGTTTTTGGCCCAATCCAGACCAGACCAGTCTAGCACAATTCTCTGGAGTCTCTAGATCAATAATTATTGAAAGAAAGTTGAACTTTTGCATTGGCCTGGCTGTAACAGGGTCATTTAGGGAAGGGGCGGGACAAAAAAACACTCAAAAGCCTATACAACCTAAGGGAAAACCCCAAACTTCACAAAAATCGATGAGCAGGTGTGTCAGACCATGGTGAAGAAGCATGCCAAGTTTCGTGAAGATCGGACCATAGGTGGCGCTATAACTGTCCAAAACGTCTCTTCTTATTAGGGGTTCAAGCACGAAGTGCTGAAACCCTATTGTAATTGTGCTGATTTTTATTATTATTATTATTATTCCGCCCTAAAACGCATTGTGCAGCCCAAACCGTAAGAGCTGGAACCTTGAAACTTGGCCAAATGGTAGTCCTCAATTTGGGGAGAACCTATCAAAATATGACCCCGATTGGCCTATAGGTGGCGCTATAATGACCAAATTTACTAAATTGCTCATAACTCCTAGACAGTTTGTCCTAGAGTCTCAATTTTAGCATCACTGTGATCCCTGGCTCCAGACGGACAAAATGGCTATCTCCAAATCCCGATCCGAGCAAAAAAAAATTTGTTATGGGCAATTTTGTCCAAAACCTACTTTTGCGAACTAGTCCTAGGTTTTTGGCCCAATCCAGACCAGACCAGTCTAGCACAATTCTCTGGAGTCTCTAGATCAATAATTATTGAAAGAAAGTTGAACTTTTGCATTGGCCTGGCTGTAACAGGGTCATTTAGGGAAGGGGCGGGACAAAAAAACACTCAAAAGCCTATACAACCTAAGGGAAAACCCCAAACTTCACAAAAATCGATGAGCAGGTGTGTCAGACCATGGTGAAGAAGCATGCCAAGTTTCGTGAAGATCGGACCATAGGTGGCGCTATAACTGTCCAAAACGTCTCTTCTTATTAGGGGTTCAAGCACGAAGTGCTGAAACCCTATTGTAATTGTGCTGATTTTTATTATTATTATTATTATTATTATTATTCCGCCCTAAAACGCATTGTGCAGCCCAAACCGTAAGAGCTGGAACCTTGAAACTTGGCCAAATAGTAGTCCTCAATTTGGGGAGAACCTATCAAAATATGACCCCGATTGGCCTATAGGTGGCGCTATAATGACCAAATTTACTAAATTGCTCATAACTCCTAGACAGTTTGTCCTAGAGTCTCAATTTTAGCATCACTGTGATCCCTGGCTCCAGACGGACAAAATGGCTATCTCCAAATCCCGATCCGAGCAAAAAAAAATTTGTTATGGGCAATTTTGTCCAAAACCTACTTTTGCGAACTAGTCCTAGGTTTTTGGCCCAATCCAGACCAGACCAGTCTAGCACAATTCTCTGGAGTCTCTAGATCAATAATTATTGAAAGAAAGTTGAACTTTTGCATTGGCCTGGCTGTAACAGGGTCATTTAGGGAAGGGGCGGGACAAAAAAACACTCAAAAGCCTATACAACCTAAGGGAAAACCCCAAACTTCACAAAAATCGATGAGCAGGTGTGTCAGACCATGGTGAAGAAGCATGCCAAGTTTCGTGAAGATCGGACCATAGGTGGCGCTATAACTGTCCAAAACGTCTCTTCTTATTAGGGGTTCAAGCACGAAGTGCTGAAACCCTATTGTAATTGTGCTGATTTTTATTATTATTATTATTATTATTCCGCCCTAAAACGCATTGTGCAGCCCAAACCGTAAGAGCTGGAACCTTGAAACTTGGCCAAATGGTAGTCCTCAATTTGGGGAGAACCTATCAAAATATGACCCCGATTGGCCTATAGGTGGCGCTATAATGACCAAATTTACTAAATTGCTCATAACTCCTAGACAGTTTGTCCTAGAGTCTCAATTTTAGCATCACTGTGATCCCTGGCTCCAGACGGACAAAATGGCTATCTCCAAATCCCGATCCGAGCAAAAAAAAATTTGTTATGGGCAATTTTGTCCAAAACCTACTTTTGCGAACTAGTCCTAGGTTTTTGGCCCAATCCAGACCAGACCAGTCTAGCACAATTCTCTGGAGTCTCTAGATCAATAATTATTGAAAGAAAGTTGAACTTTTGCATTGGCCTGGCTGTAACAGGGTCATTTAGGGAAGGGGCGGGACAAAAAAACACTCAAAAGCCTATACAACCTAAGGGAAAACCCCAAACTTCACAAAAATCGATGAGCAGGTGTGTCAGACCATGGTGAAGAAGCATGCCAAGTTTCGTGAAGATCGGACCATAGGTGGCGCTATAACTGTCCAAAACGTCTCTTCTTATTAGGGGTTCAAGCACGAAGTGCTGAAACCCTATTGTAATTGTGCTGATTTTTATTATTATTATTATTATTATTCCGCCCTAAAACGCATTGTGCAGCCCAAACCGTAAGAGCTGGAACCTTGAAACTTGGCCAAATGGTAGTCCTCAATTTGGGGAGAACCTATCAAAATATGACCCCGATTGGCCTATAGGTGGCGCTATAATGACCAAATTTACTAAATTGCTCATAACTCCTAGACAGTTTGTCCTAGAGTCTCAATTTTAGCATCACTGTGATCCCTGGCTCCAGACGGACAAAATGGCTATCTCCAAATCCCGATCCGAGCAAAAAAAAATTTGTTATGGGCAATTTTGTCCAAAACCTACTTTTGCGAACTAGTCCTAGGTTTTTGGCCCAATCCAGACCAGACCAGTCTAGCACAATTCTCTGGAGTCTCTAGATCAATAATTATTGAAAGAAAGTTGAACTTTTGCATTGGCCTGGCTGTAACAGGGTCATTTAGGGAAGGGGCGGGACAAAAAAACACTCAAAAGCCTATACAACCTAAGGGAAAACCCCAAACTTCACAAAAATCGATGAGCAGGTGTGTCAGACCATGGTGAAGAAGCATGCCAAGTTTCGTGAAGATCGGACCATAGGTGGCGCTATAACTGTCCAAAACGTCTCTTCTTATTAGGGGTTCAAGCACGAAGTGCTGAAACCCTATTGTAATTGTGCTGATTTTTATTATTATTATTATTATTATTATTATTCCGCCCTAAAACGCATTGTGCAGCCCAAACCGTAAGAGCTGGAACCTTGAAACTTGGCCAAATAGTAGTCCTCAATTTGGGGAGAACCTATCAAAATATGACCCCGATTGGCCTATAGGTGGCGCTATAATGACCAAATTTACTAAATTGCTCATAACTCCTAGACAGTTTGTCCTAGAGTCTCAATTTTAGCATCACTGTGATCCCTGGCTCCAGACGGACAAAATGGCTATCTCCAAATCCCGATCCGAGCAAAAAAAAATTTGTTATGGGCAATTTTGTCCAAAACCTACTTTTGCGAACTAGTCCTAGGTTTTTGGCCCAATCCAGACCAGACCAGTCTAGCACAATTCTCTGGAGTCTCTAGATCAATAATTATTGAAAGAAAGTTGAACTTTTGCATTGGCCTGGCTGTAACAGGGTCATTTAGGGAAGGGGCGGGACAAAAAAACACTCAAAAGCCTATACAACCTAAGGGAAAACCCCAAACTTCACAAAAATCGATGAGCAGGTGTGTCAGACCATGGTGAAGAAGCATGCCAAGTTTCGTGAAGATCGGACCATAGGTGGCGCTATAACTGTCCAAAACGTCTCTTCTTATTAGGGGTTCAAGCACGAAGTGCTGAAACCCTATTGTAATTGTGCTGATTTTTATTATTATTATTATTATTATTCCGCCCTAAAACGCATTGTGCAGCCCAAACCGTAAGAGCTGGAACCTTGAAACTTGGCCAAATGGTAGTCCTCAATTTGGGGAGAACCTATCAAAATATGACCCCGATTGGCCTATAGGTGGCGCTATAATGACCAAATTTACTAAATTGCTCATAACTCCTAGACAGTTTGTCCTAGAGTCTCAATTTTAGCATCACTGTGATCCCTGGCTCCAGACGGACAAAATGGCTATCTCCAAATCCCGATCCGAGCAAAAAAAAATTTGTTATGGGCAATTTTGTCCAAAACCTACTTTTGCGAACTAGTCCTAGGTTTTTGGCCCAATCCAGACCAGACCAGTCTAGCACAATTCTCTGGAGTCTCTAGATCAATAATTATTGAAAGAAAGTTGAACTTTTGCATTGGCCTGGCTGTAACAGGGTCATTTAGGGAAGGGGCGGGACAAAAAAACACTCAAAAGCCTATACAACCTAAGGGAAAACCCCAAACTTCACAAAAATCGATGAGCAGGTGTGTCAGACCATGGTGAAGAAGCATGCCAAGTTTCGTGAAGATCGGACCATAGGTGGCGCTATAACTGTCCAAAACGTCTCTTCTTATTAGGGGTTCAAGCACGAAGTGCTGAAACCCTATTGTAATTGTGCTGATTTTTATTATTATTATTATTATTATTCCGCCCTAAAACGCATTGTGCAGCCCAAACCGTAAGAGCTGGAACCTTGAAACTTGGCCAAATGGTAGTCCTCAATTTGGGGAGAACCTATCAAAATATGACCCCGATTGGCCTATAGGTGGCGCTATAATGACCAAATTTACTAAATTGCTCATAACTCCTAGACAGTTTGTCCTAGAGTCTCAATTTTAGCATCACTGTGATCCCTGGCTCCAGACGGACAAAATGGCTATCTCCAAATCCCGATCCGAGCAAAAAAAAATTTGTTATGGGCAATTTTGTCCAAAACCTACTTTTGCGAACTAGTCCTAGGTTTTTGGCCCAATCCAGACCAGACCAGTCTAGCACAATTCTCTGGAGTCTCTAGATCAATAATTATTGAAAGAAAGTTGAACTTTTGCATTGGCCTGGCTGTAACAGGGTCATTTAGGGAAGGGGCGGGACAAAAAAACACTCAAAAGCCTATACAACCTAAGGGAAAACCCCAAACTTCACAAAAATCGATGAGCAGGTGTGTCAGACCATGGTGAAGAAGCATGCCAAGTTTCGTGAAGATCGGACCATAGGTGGCGCTATAACTGTCCAAAACGTCTCTTCTTATTAGGGGTTCAAGCACGAAGTGCTGAAACCCTATTGTAATTGTGCTGATTTTTATTATTATTATTATTATTATTCCGCCCTAAAACGCATTGTGCAGCCCAAACCGTAAGAGCTGGAACCTTGAAACTTGGCCAAATGGTAGTCCTCAATTTGGGGAGAACCTATCAAAATATGACCCCGATTGGCCTATAGGTGGCGCTATAATGACCAAATTTACTAAATTGCTCATAACTCCTAGACAGTTTGTCCTAGAGTCTCAATTTTAGCATCACTGTGATCCCTGGCTCCAGACGGACAAAATGGCTATCTCCAAATCCCGATCCGAGCAAAAAAAAATTTGTTATGGGCAATTTTGTCCAAAACCTACTTTTGCGAACTAGTCCTAGGTTTTTGGCCCAATCCAGACCAGACCAGTCTAGCACAATTCTCTGGAGTCTCTAGATCAATAATTATTGAAAGAAAGTTGAACTTTTGCATTGGCCTGGCTGTAACAGGGTCATTTAGGGAAGGGGCGGGACAAAAAAACACTCAAAAGCCTATACAACCTAAGGGAAAACCCCAAACTTCACAAAAATCGATGAGCAGGTGTGTCAGACCATGGTGAAGAAGCATGCCAAGTTTCGTGAAGATCGGACCATAGGTGGCGCTATAACTGTCCAAAACGTCTCTTCTTATTAGGGGTTCAAGCACGAAGTGCTGAAACCCTATTGTAATTGTGCTGATTTTTATTATTATTATTATTATTATTCCGCCCTAAAACGCATTGTGCAGCCCAAACCGTAAGAGCTGGAACCTTGAAACTTGGCCAAATGGTAGTCCTCAATTTGGGGAGAACCTATCAAAATATGACCCCGATTGGCCTATAGGTGGCGCTATAATGACCAAATTTACTAAATTGCTCATAACTCCTAGACAGTTTGTCCTAGAGTCTCAATTTTAGCATCACTGTGATCCCTGGCTCCAGACGGACAAAATGGCTATCTCCAAATCCCGATCCGAGCAAAAAAAAATTTGTTATGGGCAATTTTGTCCAAAACCTACTTTTGCGAACTAGTCCTAGGTTTTTGGCCCAATCCAGACCAGACCAGTCTAGCACAATTCTCTGGAGTCTCTAGATCAATAATTATTGAAAGAAAGTTGAACTTTTGCATTGGCCTGGCTGTAACAGGGTCATTTAGGGAAGGGGCGGGACAAAAAAACACTCAAAAGCCTATACAACCTAAGGGAAAACCCCAAACTTCACAAAAATCGATGAGCAGGTGTGTCAGACCATGGTGAAGAAGCATGCCAAGTTTCGTGAAGATCGGACCATAGGTGGCGCTATAACTGTCCAAAACGTCTCTTCTTATTAGGGGTTCAAGCACGAAGTGCTGAAACCCTATTGTAATTGTGCTGATTTTTATTATTATTATTATTATTCCGCCCTAAAACGCATTGTGCAGCCCAAACCGTAAGAGCTGGAACCTTGAAACTTGGCCAAATGGTAGTCCTCAATTTGGGGAGAACCTATCAAAATATGACCCCGATTGGCCTATAGGTGGCGCTATAATGACCAAATTTACTAAATTGCTCATAACTCCTAGACAGTTTGTCCTAGAGTCTCAATTTTAGCATCACTGTGATCCCTGGCTCCAGACGGACAAAATGGCTATCTCCAAATCCCGATCCGAGCAAAAAAAAATTTGTTATGGGCAATTTTGTCCAAAACCTACTTTTGCGAACTAGTCCTAGGTTTTTGGCCCAATCCAGACCAGACCAGTCTAGCACAATTCTCTGGAGTCTCTAGATCAATAATTATTGAAAGAAAGTTGAACTTTTGCATTGGCCTGGCTGTAACAGGGTCATTTAGGGAAGGGGCGGGACAAAAAAACACTCAAAAGCCTATACAACCTAAGGGAAAACCCCAAACTTCACAAAAATCGATGAGCAGGTGTGTCAGACCATGGTGAAGAAGCATGCCAAGTTTCGTGAAGATCGGACCATAGGTGGCGCTATAACTGTCCAAAACGTCTCTTCTTATTAGGGGTTCAAGCACGAAGTGCTGAAACCCTATTGTAATTGTGCTGATTTTTATTATTATTATTATTATTATTCCGCCCTAAAACGCATTGTGCAGCCCAAACCGTAAGAGCTGGAACCTTGAAACTTGGCCAAATGGTAGTCCTCAATTTGGGGAGAACCTATCAAAATATGACCCCGATTGGCCTATAGGTGGCGCTATAATGACCAAATTTACTAAATTGCTCATAACTCCTAGACAGTTTGTCCTAGAGTCTCAATTTTAGCATCACTGTGATCCCTGGCTCCAGACGGACAAAATGGCTATCTCCAAATCCCGATC